>NC_041391.1:456850118-456884009 GCF_002162155.2 Triticum dicoccoides
GGTCGTTGGTGTCCGGTTCCTCGACTATCGCCACAAAATGGGTGACCAGTGGGTGATTGATTTCCCTCTGGTCAGGCCTGAGCCCGGTCCGATCATAGTCCATTGAGACCCCCAGGGCAGCGATGCGGTCTAGCAGTTCGTTTAAAGATGAAATATCTACCAGATCCACTTTTCGGAGTACTTGGGCCAAATGCAAGGACGGTGTCCGGCGGCCGTGGGGGGGTTGCAAGCTCGATGGTTGCGCGTGCCCTCATGGTAAAACCGCCGAACCGAAGGGTCTGCCCTGAAGCCAGGCACCCTCCAGAAGTGATGTTGTCGTTGATGATTAGGCGGGCCATAGATAGCTTTTAGCAGATAGCACAGCAGAGCTCTCAGTGAAAGCGCCAATGTCGGTGTCAAAACCGGCAGATCACGGGTAGGGGGGCCCAAGCTATGCGTCTAAGGATCAATGGTAATATGAGGCCAGGTGACACGATGTTTACCCAGGTTCGGGCCCTCTTAATGGAGGTAAAACCCTACTCCTGCTAGATTATGATTATCGAGTATGAAGATTACAAGAGTTGATCTACCTCGAGATCGTGGTGGCTAGCCCTAGATGTCTAGCCTATGAGGATTCCAATGATGGCAAAAGTTGCCCTCTACGGACTAACCCCTCCTGTTTATGTACACACCGGAGGGGATCTATGGATTGTACAAAGTCGGTTTATCAGGGAAGGAAACCTCTGGACTCTATTCTTGTTGTTCACGTGTTGAGAAGTCCTGTCCGGACACGGTAGATGATCTTCGACGTGACCCTATGCGGCCCATGCAACCCGGCCCAAACTCCTAGGCCGGACATCTGAGGACCCCCGAATCCAGGACTCGCTCATGCCCCAGAAGGCGGCGAGGGCGTGGGCCGGCTTCTACCGGGCGGCCCCTTGCTCCCTCAAAGTTTGCACCCACCTGCTACGACAACATAAGGTGTGGCAACAGTGCAACCTGCCACCCCCGAATCTAGGATGGAACGTGGCGACAGCGGGCGTACCAAGCGGACACCCCTCGCCTGACACGGCACTGTAGACACGCGGCCCATGACGTCACCTACATCATACAGGGCAATGCTCCCACGACGAGCGGTCGGTGTGGCCCACGGGTGGCAGGCCCCACCTGTCCGTGTATCACCAGAAGGCGGCAAGGCAAGAACAGGCGGCTGTCCCTCCCCTTGGAGTCTGTGCGCCATTAACCGAAGTGACGGGGTGTGGCTACAGTAATCGCCCGCTAGGCGGCGGTACTGTAGCCATACGCCCCCAACTATCATCATCATGGGTGAGGCTACAGTGCGGCACCGTCCTCCTGGCCTGCAGGCAGCGGCCCCTACCTGTCGGTCGGGTTCATGATAGTCGGCGGGGCCCACCAGGCGGTGGGCCCCAGCTATCGGCGGAGAAGCCGGAGCCCAGAGACATTGACGGCCAGGTCCTACAACCAGTCGGATTACCATTGTACCCCTGGGGGTAGGCCTATATAAGTCCCCTAGGCTCACCCATGCAAAGGGTTCACCGTTCTAGCCACCACACACCCACATAGCTAGGGAAGGAGTAGAGCTAGCTTGCCTTCTTCCTCCTCTAGCCAAACAGCCCAAGGAGCACCCTTTTAGCCCCGCTACTTGATCATAGTGATGCAGAGACCCCGCAAAGCAGGATTAGGGGTGTTATCTCCACGGAGAGCCCCGAACCATGGTAAGACCCGGCGTCATTTGAGGTCTTGCCTACTCCTGCGTCTAGAGCCCGGCAATGCACTCCTGTCCCCACACATGATAAGCCATCCCATGGCACATGTCAAGGAAATACCACGACATGATCTACATCAACAATGAGCATCCACATCTTCAACATCTACATGAAGTCATCTTCGACAAAACACAAGGTTAGTTCATCCCTCTTAGGGGGGGATATCACATCTAGAGGGAGCTTTACTCTAAGAATTGGGCTAAAGCAACTCTAATGGTGTGAACACAACAATGCTTTATGTAAAAGTGGTAACCCCACTTATGCTTAAACGATGAGTATGACATATGATCAAATGTTATCATTTGACTCCTAAGTCAATATACTCATATATAGATGATCTAGTCATCGCCAATTGTTTGATAGATGCTAGAGTGACTATGCATGCTTTGCCACATATTTCATTCGCCATTTTATTGTGTGAGCATGTTGATTGAATATTTTTCTCATTCGAGGACATCCATTTGTTGCTTTGATTGTTTGGCTCTTCTTCTTTTGCCAAATGGATGAACAAGAATGCCTAAGAACTTCCTCTAGCTATCTATACTTTTCTCGTCTCAAACTCTATTCATGCTACATCACAAAGTTTGATCAAGTCAAATTCGAACCCTCTGGGTGAGGAGCACTCGGAGTTACCGATTCGTCATAGACTTAAACTTCCAAAACCTCTCTGTGCATTTTGGTTTGACCGATTCACCCTTTTTGGTCATACCGAGTTCACTGAGTTGATCTAGGTTTTCAATCTCGGTGCAAACGATTAGAACCTTTCGGTCACACCGAGTTATAGTAACCACTTGCCATTCTGCATCTCGGTGCCACCGAGTTGTTCCACTCAGTCACACCGACGGGGTCAGGATATATACCGACGGGTCAAATTTTGTAAACTCCTCCGAAACCTATTCGCCCGCACGTATCTTGCTCTGCCGACTCGGGTCTCCAAATCGTCCTTTCATCGCCAGCGACCTCCCGCTACTGGTCTCTATCGCTGTCAACGAAAATCTTCACCTCTGTTGCCGCCATAGCGAGCTCATCGCCAAGTTAGGGTATGAGTTCGACTCTTTGTGCAATCTTCTACCTCTGATTCTTAGCACGAAGACAATGCCATGTTTCTTACCAAGTATGAGATCAATCTATCCAGAGAAAACTTCCTTTAGATTAGTTTTTATTCAAAAATTTAGGTTAGCTTTTCGCCGAACTCATCTCGGACCAACCGAGTTGTAGAAATTGGTCTCACCGATTTGGCTTAGGCCATTGCACTTGTGATTTTTGGTCTGACCAAAACTTACAAATCGGTGTGTCCGAGTTCAGAACTTTGTGAAACCCTAGCAATATCGGTGTCACCAACTGTGCCTTGGTCTGACCGAGATCACTAGTTTAGACACAGATTGTTGCTTCGGTGTCACCGAGTTTACAAATTGGTAGCTCCGAAATGCTTTCTGTAGAAAACTAAAACTAAGTTTTTGACTCATTTATTTTGCAAAAACTCTGCACTTTGTGATGCTCATCCACTCTATCTCATCCATAACTATTCATAGGGTCAGCTCTCAGTTTGCAGTGACAGTATGTCTGATCAGAGTGACAGCCAGAATAAGTCTGAGGAGCAAATGGATCTGAGTGAGGGCACTAGTCCCTCTGGCAGCTATGATGAAGGGAGCAGGAGCACTCCCAGCAACCTGCCTAAAGAAACAACAAGGCAAAGAAAGAAGAAAACCTCAGATTCAGAGGATGAGGATTTTGAAGTTGAGGAAGTGACCTCAAAGAAGGAAGTGCTCAAGAAGGAATATGGTGCTGCTGCTAACACCAAGCCTGGCTTGAAGAAGAAAGCTCCAGCCAGAAGAGTGCCAATGTCAAAGGCCAGAGCATCAACACAAGAGACAATGGAATTTACTCTTGAAACCAAAGAAGATGGAAATGGAAATAAAAGAAAGTAAATGGTCAGAAAACTATTGCAAGTGTGATTGGAAATCCATCTATGGTGAGAGATTCTGCAGAAGAGGAGGAGGAAGAGCAAGATGCACCTCCTACCAAGTCCCAAAAGCTGATGGAGGATGCCATCAAGTCTGAGGCTGCTCCTTCAAAGCCCAAGACTGCCCCCAAAGCTCCAGCTCAAGCTTCCAAGTCTGCACCAAAGAGAAGCACTAGGAACATTCCTGCTGCAGAGAAGAACAAGGCCATAGTGCCTGAGATTGAAGAAGAAGAAGAAGAGGAAGCCCAAGTGCTCAGAAAATTGAAGCCAAAGATACCTGATCATGATGACAATCATCCAGTAGCTGAGAATATGAAGGAGAGAAAGGATGCAGGTCTCAGATTGTGGAGAGAAGCAGATCCCTATGCTTTGAGGAGAAGAACTGCTATGGACTACAGGTTTCACACCAAGGTACAGCGGGACTTCTATGAGACTGTGCTCCTAGACAAGAAGCCCATTGTGTGTGACATGAAGTGGGTGGATTGGAAATACATTGATGCCAATGAAGATCATTTTCCAGGAGTGCATGAGAGCTTCAGAATCAATGGAGTTGACACATTTGTGGGTCAGAAATTGACCAAGTGGAATGATGAGCTCATTATGCGGTTCTATTCAATAGCTCATTTCTATCCTGATGGCAAGATTGTTTGGATGTCTGAAGGCGCAAGGTACCATTCTTCTATTGCTGAGTGGGCAAAGCTCATTAATGCCCCTAAAGAAGGTGAGAAAGACATTGATGTCTATGCTGAGCGCAAGAAGGATCACAACTCCATGGCCAATATGTATAAGGAAATACTTGACAAGGCCTTAGAGACACATAAGCTAGGCTCAGTGTACTATCTGATGTCAGGATTGGCCACCGTGAACACCATTCTGAGGCACACTTTGTTGCCCAAATCAGGAGATCACAGGATGATCAGAGGCCACTCCATCAACTTGCTTCAGCTCTTTGATTTGCCCCAGAAGTTCAAAGTGATGAGTTTGATTGTTGAGACCATCAAGAGAACAGTTGTTGACCAAAAGAGGTCATGTGGGTATGCTCCACACATCCAGATGCTGATAAATTCCAAGATGAGCAAAGATGTGTATTTGTTGGACAAAGAGAACCTTCCCTTGAGGTCTGACTTTGAGGACAACACAATTGTCATGCATGCTGAAGATCCCACATCAGTGGAGGCTCAAGAGACGAGGCAGAAAGCAAAAGCTGAGAAGGTAGCAAAGATGCCAAGTGCTGAAGAGGTTTCACAAGTTTTCCTCAAGTCAAAGCAAGACCAACTTGGATATCTTATTCAAGCTACTTTGAGGATTGAGAAGGGATTGGTCACCCTGACTCAGAATCAAGAGAGCCTAGAGAGGACCATTGAAACGAAGTATGATCTTGACTTGAAGGTGACAGAAATACAAACAACAGTTGAGCAGCTCCAAGAAGAGGCTAAAGAGAGGAAAGGTAAAGCAACCACTAAAGTGTTTTAGAGAGTGCCTAGGGCATAGAGATCTGCAGCAGTGCCAGTGATAGATACAAGAGCTACTGCGTTAGCACCTGTAGCCACAACTTTAGTTGCCCCTCTAGTGGCAACTCCACCAGCTCCATCAACTTCAACAGATGCATTCATCCTTGGAGTCCTCTCAACACCACCTCCTGAAGATCAAGCTTAGAGAGTCGCATAACACTATGCATTTTTAAGCTTTTTGGTAACTTGTTGCCAAAGGGGGAGAGAGTGTATAGATCATAGGCTTTGAGAGAGAGAGAGCTTTGCTTATTTTGCTACTTATTTGCTTGCTTGCTTGGTTGACACTTTATGGTTATGTGTGTGAGATACTTGTATGGTCATGTGTTTGATCATATCTTACTTAATGCTTGTGCTTGGATGATGATATTCTCTATCACTTATGTATGATCATTCACTTTGCCTTGGTGATGAGTGCATGTTCCTTTTTCTATCATTTTGAGCACTCCGCCAAGATGTATGTGACATGGAAGAGTAACCCATGATCCTAATTGCTTGTGCATTTGCATTCAAAAGCAAATCTTAAATAATGCACAAATTTAGGGGGAGCTCTTGCCTATCACATACTTCTCAAAGCGAAGAAGTATTTCATTCTTATTATCATTTGTCGAAGCTTTGATCTATATGTTGTCATCAATTACCAAAAAAGGGGGAGATTGAAAGTGTAACTAATCCCTGGGTGGTTTTGGTAATTCTTAACAACATATAGCTCATTGAACTAATACTCTTTCAAGATGATCATTTCAGAAATACAATGATTGGCATGGCATGGACTAGAGACGTGGACCCCTCAAAATGCTAAGGACACATATTGGCAACAAGCTTAAGACTCTACACTTTCTTTTTAGTGATCCAAGATCACATTGAG
Organism: Triticum dicoccoides; assembly: GCF_002162155.2. NCBI lineage: Eukaryota > Viridiplantae > Streptophyta > Magnoliopsida > Poales > Poaceae > Triticum > Triticum dicoccoides. The sequence continues at coordinate 456,856,224 of NC_041391.1, forward strand.
TCCATAGGAAAGCCAATACTATTAAAAGGGGATGAGGTGTTGCTTAATGGCTTACTTGCTCAAAATACTTGGTTATATGCTTCAAAACCCTCAGCCACTTTCTCATTTCCACATATGTCCTAAACCTAAAAGTCAAACTCGGCCCCACCGATTTGATCTATCCGGCGCCACTAAGTTCATTTGACATAGCCACTACCACAAACCCTAATCAGTTTGATTTCACCAATAGGGATCTCGGCCTCGCTGAGGTGGGATTGCAAACTCCTTGTTTCCCTTTGTAGCGTTTCGGTCTCGCCGAAATGAGAGATCGGTCCCACCGAGTTTGCAATGCAAACTCCCTATTTCCTTTTTGTAACGTTTCGGTCTCATCAAAATGAGCAAATCAGTCCCACCGAGTTTGCCTGACCAAATCTCTGTTTGCCCATTACTGAAATCGGTCCCACCGAGTTCATGTGATCGGTCTCACCGGGATCAAGTTATGCCCTAACCCTAGCACATCGGTCCCACCGAGTTGATCATATCGGTCCCATCGAAAAGCCTAATGTTCACATTTTGACCTGAATTGGTCTGACCAAGTTTCACCATTCGGTCTCACCGAGTTTGGCAATCTATGTGTAATGGCTAGATTTTGTGTGGAGGCTATATATACCCCTCCATCAACTCTTTATTCATGGAGAAAGCCATCAGAACATGCCTACACTTCCTGCATTCATTTTCTTAGACAGAACCACCTACTCATGTGTTGAGACCAAGACATTCCATTCCAACCACAAGAATCTTGATCTCTAGCCTTCCCCAAGTTGCTTTCCACTCAAATCATCTTTCCACCATAGCTAAATATGTGAGAGAGAGTTGAGTGTTGGGGATACTATCATTTGAAGCACAAGAGCAAGAAGTTCATCATCAACACACCATCTATTACCTTTTGGAGAGTGGTGTCTCCTAGATTAGTTAGGTGTCACTTGGGAGCCTCTGTCAAGATTGTGGAGTTGAACCAAGGAGTTTGTAAGGGCAAGGAGATCGCCTACTTCATGAAGATCTACCCAAGTGAGGCAAGACCTTCCTGGGCGATGGCCATGGTGGGATAGACAAGGTTGCTTCTTCGTGGACCCTTCGTGGGTGGAGCCCTCCATGGACTCGCGCAGCCGTTACCCTTTGTGGGTTGAAGTCTCCATCAACGTGGATGTACGATAGCACCACCTATCGGAACCACACCAAAAATCTCCGTGTCAACATTGTGTTTGCTCCCTCCAAACTCCTCCCCTTTACCTTCATATGCAATGATTTACATTCCGCTGCTATACTCTTAGAATTGCATGTGTAGGTTGATTGCTTGACTAGTGCTAGGTTGCTATAATCTGCCAAGAATTAAAATTGGGAAAAGGCTAGGGTTTTATTTGGTCAAGTACTCTAATCACCCCCTCCCCTCTAGACAAACTTTCGATCCTACAGGTTGCCACGTGCTCCTCATCAACTACCAATTTATCTGGCCCGTAGTTGCAATAGTCCTTTGACTGTGGCCGTCCGATCAGATTCGCCGGTTGCCGTTATTCTTCCTCGCATATATATATATATATATATATATATATATATATATATATATATATATATATATATATATATATATATATATATATATATATACTGCATCGCCATCTTTCCCAAATTCACTTCGCCTCTTCGCCACTATCACTTTCCGAAACCCTACCGCACTACTCCACCTTGAGCTCGACGCCATCGATCATCTTCGCTGCTTTGCTGCCGGAAAGAGGTCGTCGGAGTCATTCCTCACCGCGGTGGATCATCTTCCTCCCCGCGTTGCCATAGTTGTTGCACATCATCAAGTTAGGGTATGTATAGTGCAAACTCGTTCTTCCATTCGGCTTGTTCGAGTTCGTCCATGAAATTACCTATATTTACTGCATTTCTATTCTTTATTGTTAGGTAACTTGTGCGGATGTGGTTTGTAGAAGTCCCTCGCATCTGAAATTTTTCAGATCTAGGGTTTGTGTTGTGTCTCGTACGAACGGAATGCTTAGCACGTTAACTAGTATATTCCTCAAACCTACTAGTTCGTTCTACACATTTCTTTCTTCAGAATCATTTCTCAAAGTCTACATCTAATTCTTCTTCAAAATGTTTTCTTTCTCAAAAACCTCGCTGTGAGCATTCGTAACCCTGTCCCCATTTTCCCTCGCATCTATCTTTATTCATAGGTAAATGCAGTCAGTTGAGGATTCAGCTCGACCAGTGAGCATGGCTTACTAATATGATGTTGTCCTGGGTACAGCTGATGAATGAAAAGCTCTGAATGCTAAGGGCCCAACGGTAGGCCCATCAACCAGCAAGCATAAAATATCTGAGCAAAATGCAGATGAGCAAGAAGAGAATGCTCCAAAGAAGAAGAAGGGTGGCAAACAAGCAATTACAAACATAGATGAATATATCCCCCATGATCATTATAATACTGTTCCAGGAGAATCAAAGCAGCAGAGAGACAAGCGTCTGCAATGGATTCGATGCCATTGGGTGCGCAAATGGTTCAATTATGAATTTGTTCACCCGCGGTTTGCTCAGAACTTTCCATTTCATCCACCATGGGGTGACTATCGGGAAATTTCTCTCATGAAACCAAATGATCCCCACGAGAGACCGCCGCCACCACCAAATGCTCATGAGTCTTCACTTCGCACACCCGAATCTTATCCTAATGAGCATGCTAAGCGTCAGCGAAATGCCATCAAGCGAGCTAAGAGGGCTGAAAAGAAAATGGCTCATGAAGAGGAAAATCGTCGCCTTCTCAAGGATGATGTAGAGAAGAAAAAGGCCGAATGTAAATCTGAAGGTCGCTCTAAACGCAAGCATGATCCCAATGCTACTACATCCAAGCAAAAGAGTGCACCAAAGAAGAGAATGGCTGAGCTAGCTAATGATGTTGCCACAAGTGGTTCTTCAGGTGATGATGATCCTCCGCTCACAAAGGAAAAAGTTGTTGCTGCTCTCAGCGTGCAAGTGAATATCACCATTACAACGGTGTTGCCTAATCTCCGTGTCCATATGGTTCCAGAAGCACCACCGAAGAAGATCACTGCTAGGAAACTCCAGCTACCATTGTCACTATGAAATAGCATGTGAACACGACTCCTCATCCAGATGCTATCAATTTGAAGGATTTGGTAATTGACACTCCAGTGAGTACTACAAAGCCAGGAGAACGAATTCCCAAGCTTGACTTGAAGAAAATCAAGGCACCTACGGCCGAACATAATGCTCCTCAAGCTACAGCTCCGAAGGAGAAGGCTGCAAAGTTCGATCTTACACTAATTCAGCCATTATCTTCTAAACGTCCTTCCGAGCAAGTTCCAGTGCAAACTGTTCCAATTGCCAAGTCAGATGCTCCTCACTACTATGATCATAAGTTCATCATGGAACAGCTTGATAAGTTTGTGGACAATCCATTTGATGGTGAAGTGGCCTCTCTGCCTATCCCTCCTAAAGTTATTACACATGCCACTTCTGTTGTTCAATAAATGAGAGAATATGCAGTTGAAATCAATACACTTTTTGCCGAACTAAATGACCTTGATGGTCGAATGAAAATGCCTCTTCAAAAATTGTCATTAAAGCACTCAAAGACTCCTACAAGGACATCAACCGTGCCATGACTCTCCTCCAAAACAGAAGGTTGTGTTTTCACATGGATCTCGGTGAAATTGTTTGCAAGATCTGTGATGAGCATCAAGCAAAGGTTACTGGCTACAATGATCTGGTCAAAGGCCACATTGATCAAGTTGCTCAGCAAAAGGAGAAGCAACACAAGAAAATTGCAAAGAAAAGTGTACCTCCTACTCCGACAGAAAAGTCACCTGATCGCCCAGAGGCTCAATCTTAGAAAGAAAAATCTCCTAAGCATGTTGTTCCTTCGCAACCCCCAGTCAATGACTCAGATGCTCCTCCCTCAGCAAGGCCGACTGAATCAGTGCCTGTGGCCTCACCTACTCAAGCTGATGTTCCATCCTAGTGAATTGTGTCTGAAGAAGGTGAAATCCCTCGCTCCGAGCCCCAAGATTCTCCGACTCATGAAGCACCAAAGGTCTTGGCCTCTCCAACTATTCAGCAACACCAGACTCCAGTGGAGCAACCTCAACCACCTGCAGTGCTTGACTCGGCCTCAGTGCCTATAGAGAAGGAATCTGCACTTATGCCAATTGCCTCTATAGCTCGCTCTATTGTGCCACCAGCTCCATCTCACATTAAGTTGTCTATCGACACAGCGCCAAGAATGCCAGAGATTGGTCCCTTCGAACAAAATCTGTTTTTGGTCACTGTACTAACTCTGTTGTATATGTCGATGAATTTATCTCTCCTGAAGAAGAACTCAAATACCCATATCCTTGTGAAGAACTGCCCTTGTTCTCGTTAGGAGCTGGCGCCAAAGGTCCTCTTTTCAATCGGAATGTGCATCCCAAATTCTTTCAAGATAGTCTGTATTATGGGCCGCACACTTCGTAATCGCCTCGCTTCTGGACAAATGAATAGGCAATTTATTACTCTCGGGTCCTCTATGAGAGCAAAACGATATATCCGCATGAATACCTGGACATCCCTGCTATGCGAAACATTAGCTGCTTCAACCAGTTGCTGCAAGATCTGGATGATTTCTGCCTCACCAAAGTATTCGAATTTGAGCATCCTTGTAAGAGAGAGGTTATTCTTTAGTTCTATACTACTCTGTATATCTCTGGTGATGAATCCGACAGCTCAAAATGGATTATGGAATGGAGAACCGAAGGAAAATGCATCAAATGCACTTCAACAGATTTTGTCTCGCACTTCCATTTCCCTCGCTTTGAGCATGGTGACAATGAAATTCGGGTGCACAACATTGATGTCATATCAGATGAAACCTTTTGGTGCACTATGGATCCAGAAAAGATTCATGACTACACTGTTCCTCCCCATCCGGAGCATTTAACATTCGAGAATCAGACGATACTTCATATGCTCTCTTACACTATTTGCCCTCTGACCGGGTTGTATACAGATAAGTCCATCTCAGATGTTCTTCGGAATTCTATCTATGCAATCTCTGAGCAGCATCTCTTTGATGTTGAGGACATGTTTCTGTGTATTCTGAAGGATTCTGCTCAATTTCCTCTCTGCATCGAAGTTGTCGCACCGTGGATCCAGAAAGTAGTTGATCACGCTATGCACACAAGGTATATGGCGAAGGCAAGTCACGAAAGCTTCATACCTCATGTTCACGATACATTGCAGATTATGGAAGATATTTCTTCGGGTAAAATGCATGCATCAATCCCTCATGATTATCACAAGACATTTGATGGGCCACGTCTCCCACAGCGCGACTGAAAGATTTCGCCTCAACCTCCATCGCAACTCGAAGTTAGTTTGCGAACACAACAACTGCTGCTGCAGCACATCACTGAGGATTGATGTGAGAAATATCATCTTGCCTCCGAGCTAAATGCTATCAACAATCGCACCAGAATCATGAATCTGATTGCTGATGAAAACAAGAAGAGGCTCTAGAAATTGCTTCGCAAGTTCTTTACCGAGAAACAACTCCTGAATGTCAATCTCCATGAGCTCTATGATTATATTGACAAAGGCTTCACTATTGATTATTTCCAAGAAAGGAGTACTCCTCCACTTCCCGGTCGTGAGCCAACCACTGATCTTCTGCATCTCAAGCTTCACAAACTGCTTGAAGAATCTGAATCCACCTCACTGACCGAGAAACCTACCAAAGGCAATGTGCTATCCCGTGTTCCTCCTGTGGTTGCCCCAAGTATGCCTTCGTCCTCTTAGCCCCAGGTTGCTATCCCTGAAGGAAAATCCGTTGCTGCTGAAGATGAAGCCAATCCAATCACTTACGAAGACAAAATCACCTTGGAGAGTTCTTCTGGAGATGCCACCGAGTGAACCAAGCTCTGCGTTTTTGCACTAATGTTATTCGTCACCTTTTTTACACTAGTTGACAAAAAGGGGGAGAATTACATCGAGTCTCGATAGATTTGCTTTCTGTGTTTCTTTGGTTTGGTTTCGTGCAAGTTGAAACTTCCGACTTAAGCTTATCTGCTCTAAGTTGTAAAACTTCTGCGTTGTACTGTTAATAACCCCTCCTGCTGCACTATTTCTCTTGGAGCATTTGTTTTGCAGGTGGAATTATTATCAGAAGTTATGAAAGATTACACCATCATCTCAATGGATTATATGTCATCAGTGCGAATCATTGTCTCGAATGATTGAAATTTTCTCTATATACTTCAATACTTGTAGGAGAATTAATCTCACATCTTTATACATGTATACATTTAGGGGGGACTCTATTTCATCATCGAGCAATGTAACCTTATTCACTCTTGCTGAAATTACTTATCACTTATCTATCTTCACTTTGATGATTATCTGTTATGTCAACAATCGTCCAAAAAGTAGGAGACTGTTGGTGCAATAATTTGCCTCCTTATGTTTTGGAGTTTGTTGACATAAACAGTATGGGACTTATGTGTTTGCTAGTGCACACAGAGTAACATATCTCTGGAATCAAGAGGAGTTTGATTCAAACAACAAAGATAATCATCTTCGTAGAAGTGAGGGTTATCACCGAATATTATGATAACAAGAGTGACCCCTCAAAATTGATGTCACGAAGCAATTGGTTCGGTGCTTGTCCGAAGGAAGTGACTGTGACCGAGAAGATGGAAGACAAGGTGAAGACGTAGCATTTATTTCGTTGTTTCTCTTCTCTTTATTGTGTCATAGGACCATCGTACCATTAAGAGGGGTGTAGGCGTTTGAAGCTTTGATTCTCTGATGTAAAACCCAAATCCTATGAAAGTTGCGAGAGAAATCTCTTTGTGTTCCGAGCAAATACTTACCAGCAAGAGGCCGTGATCTTCTTCACCGCAAGAGATTTGTCTCTGACCAGGAGTTAGCATTACTTGGCCCTCAAGTAATGTTACTGTTACTCTTAAAATTCGAGCGTTGTGAATGTGTCGGTTAAACATTGGCTAGACCTAGTGTCCAAAATGGTCATTTCCCTTCAAGGAAGGTTGCGGTTATAAATAGCCACCCCGCACCGGCGTTGTCCAGTGGTTGCTCCATTTGATTGTGAGAAGATTGTTGAGCAACCCCCACTCCTAAGTGATTTGAGTTTAAAATCCACTAAGAGAAAACCCTAGAGCCAAAAAAATTAGATAGTGGTTCAGGATCACTCGAATCTAAGTCCAGTACGCTCCACCTATTACTCCTGAGAGCTGCAAACTCTCTAGATGGTTAGGTGTCAATTTCTTCAAAGACCAAGAGTAATTGTGGTTCTCGAAGAAGAAGTCTATAAAGGTTCGAAGATCGCCTCAAGTATCTACCACGAGTGATCGACATTGGTCGACAAACCAATTACCTAGGAGAGTAGGGCAAAGAGAGTTTACCTTCCGTGTTAAGTCACAACCCCTCCAACCAGACGTAGTCCTTGTGCAGAAGGGCGAACTGGTCTACCAAATACCTTGTCGCCATCGAGCATCACTGGTTACCTCTGCTTCTCCTATTTACATTTGAACTGTGTTAATCATGTAATTTGTCTTGATGCGTGTTTTTAGTTTCCATTTGTGAGTTTATATTCGCTCGTTGTACATTGTTTACATTCGCTTTGCTGCTGGGTTCCAAGAGTTTTGATATTTCTGAAGAAATTTTAAAACTCCCATTCACTCCCCCTCTGGTAGACATACTTCATTCATACACAATGTTTAGGTCAACTACTCTGTTTAATTATTAAAATTGCTCGATTAAGTAAGTATCGTCTGTGTGTTGTAGGCTCTTTTGTGTATCCAAATTCGCAAGCGATGTTAAATTAGGCAATGACGTGGATGAGCACTGTACCCAGGGAAATTTTGACCAAAATTTGAATGCTCAAACTCATTGCATGCGCGTAAAGCAGAAGAATCATTTGCGATGCATACATATGTTCAAAGTGAATGGTGTTCGGTGGCACCGCGTGCCAATTTTCCCTCAAGCTTTTGAATTTTTTGGCCTATCACCGAAATATCTAACTTTGCCAGATGTGATTTAGACACTATCACTGTTCTATGTTATTCTGGATGTGATTAAGACAGTTTCTACCTAGTATCTAAAAATGTTGCCATCTCATCAGCGGTGCCCTAAGAAAATTATATGGCACCGCTTCAGTAGTTTGTGCAGCCAACTTTGCTCCACACATCTGAGCAGCCAAGTAGTAAAATACTAAAACTTTATGGCATGAAGGAGCTGGGCATCAGAGCAACTAGGTGCTCCGGAGGCCGGTTCCCTGACTTTTTCCCTCTCGCATCGGCTCGGTAGTGCAGGGCACCGGTGCCAAAGGTAGCAACATTTTTTGGCAATGATTTTGGCCTAAATAGTGGAGGGCCTCAATGCTATTAGTTCTATGTTACTAAATTTGTGGATGTACACACCTGTTAGTATTAACTTGATGTCATCCAAACAGTGTCGCTATGCTATTGCAATTATATTTAGCTTCCTCATAAAAGTTTCAATTTGTTATTTATTGGACATGACTAAGAACTTGTAGCGTTGTTGTAGTTAATTATTGCTTCTGATGTTCCTAAATTTGGTTGTTGTCTCGGTAGCAATTAATTCATTTGCACATTGATGTATTTGAGAAGATATGTCATAATTAACACGTTTCTTCAGTTTTTCAGAATATGTATGTAGTGAATTTCTATGTTGCTAGTAACCCATTTTCCCTACAATTGTAACTGATTTAATTTTAAATATTATAGGATGAATAGAAGTGTTCTTACCAAGAGTGTGTTGATCAAGAGTGGCCACAGTCTTTGAAGATGTTCCTAGCAAAGCTCTGGAGCATGTATGAGGAAGAGAACAGAGATAGGCTTAGAGAAAATGTTGTCGACGCTGAATAATATTTCAAGATATGGGAAAAAAGAGGAAGATGGAGAATGAGCTCAGATTTTTTTAAATTAGACTTTGTTAAGATGGTGTTTGCGGAGGAGGAGGCACTTTCCTAGTTGTCTAGTGCAAAACAGGTTCTTACAGAACTAAATCGGAGGTGGAGAAGAAAAACTTGGTTGATCATGCATCAGTCCAATAGGAAAATAAATATATTGTTCTAATGTTGTGCTTATGAAGGTGAACTAGCTATATGTTGTATTGTGCTGTTTTCAAGTAGCTATGTTAAAATATATTTTGTGTGCCTGATATGAAAGTGGCAAACAACTGCTTGATATGAAATGTGAATTTGCTTAATACTGGAATTATTAATAGTAAACTAATATACCTGCTAATTGTGTCATGGAACTTTACAAATGTTCCTAGCAGTAGAAGCATGTTTGATGGATAGCCCAATGTCATACAGTTTTTTTCAACAAATCGTGTGTGATGCTTGAATAACACAAATGGTTAACGGAGGTAGAGCATGTGTGATCGTTACACGTATCACAGACGAGGGTAACAGAAATGTTTGTGTGTGATTCACCGTGCGAGATGTGCATACGAAAGGAAACATTTTTCTGGGATTCACTATGTGGATCTACGTATGAACATAAACGCTTGTCTGGGATTCACCGTGTGAGATGCATATGAACGGAAACATTTGTCTGTGATTCACTGTGTGGGATGTACATATGAACGGAAACGATTGTCTGGGATTCACTGTGTGGGATCGATGTACATACGAATGGAAACGATGGCTCGCCCGATCGCACACGAGCTCATTTTGCCCCGCGTGTGTGACTGGATGACATGTCCCTGACGGTTTCTGAGTCGTGTGGGAAGGACCCCCCCCCTACCGCAACACACTAGCAAGGTGGCGGTTTAAAAGGCCGCGACGGAAAGGGGTTAAAAACCATTTGTATAGCAGCTCGATGTACTAGTGCATGAATCAATTAATCTCAAATCCAAAGTACTCAATCCAACATAGAGAAACTTCAAAGAGCGAGACTCAATTATGCAAAAAAAGAGGGAGATGAACATCATAAGATCCAACTTTATTAATGAAGCTCCTAACACATCAAGATCGGAATCCATCAAGAACATGAGAGAGAGAGAGGTGAAAGCACAAGTGCTCCCTCGGTGATTTTGGTAATTAATGTCAACATATCTCTTGTTGGACTAATACTTTTATCGAGTATATTTCAGATTAGTTCAACATTGGAGTGGCAGGACAAGAGGATGTGGAACCACTTCAAGATGCTAAGGAAAAACATTGGCAAAAGCCTAGGACTCTTCGTTTCTATTTTAGTGATCCAAGATCACATTGAGTCCAAAGGAAAGCCAATGCTATTAAAAGGGGATGAGGTGTTGCCTAATGGCTTGCTTGCTCAAAGTGCTTAGTGATATGCTCCAAAGCCCTCAACCACTTTCTCATTTCCACATATGTCCTAAACCTAAAGTCGAACTCGGCCCCACCGATTTGATTCATCCGGTGCCACCGAGTTCATTGACATAGCCATTGCGAGAAACCCTAATCAGTTCGGTCTCACCAATGGGATGTCGGTCTCACCGAGATGGCCCTGCAAACTCTCTGTCACCTATTGCAATTATTTTGGTCTCACTGAGATATGCAGTCGGTCCCACCAAGTTTGCTTGACCAAGTCTCTATTTGCTTATTGCTGAAATCGGTCTCACCGAGTTCATGCAATCGGTCTCACCGAGCTAAGGTTTTGCCGTAACCCTAGCACATCGGTCCCACCGAGTTGACCTTGTCGGCCCCACCGAAAACTCTAACGTTCACATTTTTAACCATATCGGTCTGGCCGAGTTTCACTATTCGGTCCCACCGAGTTTGGTAGATTGTGTGTAACAGCTAGATTTTATGTGGAGGCTATATATACCACTCCACCCCCTTCTCCATTTGTGAGAGAGCCATCAGAACGTGCCTACACTTCCACTACTCATTTTCTGAGAGAGAACCACCTACTCATGTGTTGAGACCAAGACATTCCAATCCAACCACAAGAATCTTGATCTCTAGCCTTCCCCAAGTTGATTTCGACTCAAATCATCTTTCCACCATATCCAAATTTGTGAGAGATAGCTGAGTGTTGGGGAGACTATCATTTGAAGCACAAGAGCAAGGAGTTCATCATCACCACACCATCTATTACCTTTTGGAGAGTGGCGTCTCCTAGATTGGTTAGGTGTCACTTGGGAGCCTCCCTCAAGATTGTGGAGTTGAACCAAGGGTTTGTAAGGGCAAGGAGATCGCCTACTTTGTGAAGATCTACCCAAGTGAGGCAAAGTCCTTCGTGGGCGATGGCCATGGTGGGATAGACAAGGTTGATTCTTCGTGGACCCTTCATGGGTGGAGCCCTCCGTGGACTCGCGCAACCGTTACCCTTCATGGGTTGAAATCTCCGCCAATGTGGATGTATGATAGCACCACCTATCGGAACCACGCCAAAAATCTTCGTGTCTCCAATTGCGTTTGCACACTCCAATCCCATTCCTTTACTTTCTTGCAAGTTGCATGCCTTACTTTTCGCTGCTCATATACTCGTGCCATGCTTGCTTGAAAAGTATTGTGAATGTTTGAAATTGTGCTAGTTTCCAACCTCAACTTGAAAAACTTAAAAAACTGGTACCTTTACTTGTTCAGTGTCTAATCACCCCCCTCTAGACACCTCTTCTCGATCCTTTCAATTGGTATCAGAGCATTGGTCTCCATTGCTTTGGTTTAATTACCATTGGAGGAAGATGGATGAGTCTATGATTGGGAGTATTAGACGTAGAGTGCCTATGCTTGATGGAGAGTTCTATAATGCTTGGAAAAATGAGATACTTGAGATTTTCAATGAACATCACTTGAACAAGTACATTACTACCCCTTGTGCGTCCCTAGTTGACCCCTTGCATCCTACCCTTGATGAGTCTCTTGACATGATTCACAGTCTTACAACTGTCAATCTTATCACTAGAGGATTGCCTAGAAATTTGATTACTTGCTTGCCAACTCTTGAATGTGCTTACACTATATGGAGATTTCTTGAGGAATGATTTCCAAAATATTCCTTGAAAACCTTAGATGAGATTCTTCACAAGTCCATTGCTTTAAATAAGACGAGTCCTAATGATCCTAGGTTTGGTGATTGTCTATTTGAGCTTCGTGACCTTATGCATGCCAAAGGAGATATTGGAATCATTAGCAACATCATTTCCGAAGTCATTAGAATTCATAAAGATGCACATTGTCATGATCACAAAACTAATGAATCACTCTCTCTAGGAAATGATCAATCACAAGATGATGTTGAACATGGATACTATGATGAGGATGATGATAGTGAATATGATCTTGATGAGTCTATGAGACACTTTGGTCTTATGGCTAACCTTCGCGGCTACATGGCTGGAGGAAAGGAATGGGTTCTTGATAGTGGATGTACCGATCACATGACCAGAGACAAGGATATGTTTCGTGAGCTCGCTGAAAACGACGGCCCTCGAAAGTACGTCACTTTTGGTGACAACTCAAAGGGTAAGGTGGTTGACCTTGGTAAGGTGGCCATCTCACATGATAGCTCCATACAAAATGTTATGCTCGTTGAATCTCTTGGCTATAATTTACCTTCTGTATCTAGACTAGCCGATTTCGATTTCAATGTCCTATTTACTGAAGTAGATTGCCAAGTGTTTCAAAGAGATAATCATAATATGGTCTTTACTGGTATACGTAGAGGTGATCTATACATTGTTGATTTCACTAAAAAGGCTCAACCTAGAACTTGCTTAGCTGCTAAATCTTCTAAAGGCTGGTTGTGGCATAGACGGTTAGGTTATGTGGGCATGCGAAATCTTGACAAGCTTATTAAAGGTGATCATAACCTTGGTGTTAAAGATATTATATTTGACAAGGATAGGCTTTGTAGTGCTTGCCAAGCAGGAAAACAAGTTGGAGGAAGTCATCTCGTGAAGAACATCATGACCACGAGAATACCACTCGAGCTACTTCACATGGATCTTTTTGGTCCCAACGTCTACAAGAGTCTTGGTGGTAACTCATTCGGATTGGTCATTGTTGATGATTTTTCAAGATTTCCGTGGGTGTTCTTTCTTGATGATAAATCGCAGGTCCAAAAGATCTTCAAGAACTTTGCTAGGAAGGCCCAAAATCAATTTGAAGTGAAGATCAAGAAGGTTCGCATCGATAAAGGAACGGAGTTCAAGAACGCCAATGTGGACACCTTTATTGACGAAGAAGGGATTTCACATGAGTTCTCGGCTACGTACACGCCTCAACAAAATGGAGTTGTTGAGAGGAAGAACCGGACACTCATTGAAATGGCGAGAACGATGCTTGATGAGTATAAGACGCCAAAACACTTTTGGGCGGAAGCGGTTGAGACAGCTTGCCATGCAACAAATCGGCTATATCTTCACAAGCTACTCGGCAAGACGGCATACGAGCTTCTCACCGGTAACAAACCCCAAGTTGGATACTTTCGGGTATTCGGCTCAAAGTGCTACATTCTTGATAAGCATCGTCGTTCGAAGTTTTCTCCTAAATCTCATGAAGGTTTCCTACTCGGTTATGGCTCAAACTCTCACATATACCATGTCTACAACAATTTCACCCGAAAGGTTGAAGAGACGGTAGATGTGAAGTTTGATGAATCTAATAGATCGCAAGTGGAGCAATTTCCAATTTATGTAGATGACAAAGATCCTTCGGAAGCAATACAAGACTTGTCTATTGGCAAGATTCGCCCAACGAAGGTGAAGGAGAGTACCTCGTCCGTCCAAGTGGAAGCCTCAACTTCACGCCAAGGTGAACCACAAGTTGACTTGGAGGCATCCACAAGTGGAACACATCAAGATGATGGAAACGAGGATGTACAACAAGATGAACCTCATCGACCTCCTTCTCCACCACCACGAGAGAACAACAACGCCAACGACAACAAAGAGAGACAAGAAGAAGAACAAGACAATGAATAGGATGTTCCACCCTGACCCAAACAAAAGCTCTCACGAGTTCGAGCAAGAGTCTCAAGAGATCATCCCGTTAAACAAATCTTTGATGATATTCAAACCGGGAGAATTAATCGCTCTAAAACTCGTTTGGCTAACTTTTGTGAACATTACTCTTTCATTTCTACTCCCTCCGTCCGAAAATACTTGTCATCAAAATGGATAAAAGGAGATGTATCTAGAACTAAAATACATCTAGATACATCCCCTTTTATTCATTTTGATGACAAGTATTTCCAGATGGAGGGAGTAGTATTGAACCTATGAAGGTTGAAGATGCTCTTGATGATCCGGATTGAGTGAACACCATGCATGAAGAGCTACACAATTTTGAGAGGAACAAAGTGTGGACGTTGGTTGAAAAGCTCGATGAGAAACACAATGTCATTGGAACCAAATGGGTGTTTCGGAATAAGCAAGATGAAGATGGACAAGTCGTATGCAACAAGGCCCGTCTCATTGCTCAAGGCTACACTCAAGTCGAAGGTACTTGGATAAGCTCCACTCTATGAGATTGCAACTCACTCACATCCTAAACAATCTCTACATCACCAAGTCTCTACAATATGGTGGTTTAAGACAAGGAAGCATGAATCCTTTCAATATATCCTTTGACAATTTCTATACATCAAATCTCATTTGGTATCAAATTTCATGGTTGTCATTTTGGATACACAAGTGCTCTTCCTTGCAAAACTAACCCATGTAGGAAGATGAACTCAAATTACAAACGGTGCTCCCAACTCTTGATGAACTACATCAACTTTGAGCATCCTACACAAGTTCAACTACATGATCAAGATCACCACCACCACCAAGGTATGTCATTCCATCTTAGAGAAGCTTTACCCCAAGACATGGGTCAAAGCAGCTCAACAAGATGTGAATACATCAAAATGCTTAAACGAAACCCCCATTTTGAGCTTAAACGATGAGTATGACCTATGATCAAGTGACTTCACTTGACTCCTAAGTTAATATACTCTAACATAGGTGGCTATGTCGCCGACCAATTCTAGATGAAGTTCTCTTATGTTTTTCTGTGTTCTTGCATTTGTTTCTTGCATGTTTGTTT
Organism: Triticum dicoccoides; assembly: GCF_002162155.2. NCBI lineage: Eukaryota > Viridiplantae > Streptophyta > Magnoliopsida > Poales > Poaceae > Triticum > Triticum dicoccoides. The sequence continues at coordinate 456,871,303 of NC_041391.1, forward strand.
TCCCTTTCAAAAAAACTTCATCTATATTTCTTTTCTTTTCTCTGTTATTTTCTGCATTCCTTGCATTTAATTCATTGCAAATCCTTTAGTTAATTCCCTGCAAAACTTTGTGAGATCCTATTTGCCTAGGGAGCTAAGATGACAAGATTTTTACTCTGTATTGAACTCGGCCTCACCGATCTTTTCATCTCGGCTAGACCGAACCATCTCGGAGTCACCGATGTAAAAGCTTCGATGTTACCGATTTCACACTGAGATTTCTTTTGCCATTTGCATCCTACATATCTGTTCCAGCTCCACTCGATGATTCTTATCCTCTACCCATATCACAATCTTCATGCTGCTTTGTCATGTGGCTTAAGGACCAAACCTACTTGACTCATGCTCTAGAAGACCCCTTCTTGGAAATTGATGTCAAAAGGGGAGAGAGAGATCACATCAAAGCTTAATCACATCAAAGGGAGAGAGAGACCCTATAGCCCTCCCAGATGCTTGGTATTCAAGAGGAGAGAAGCCACATGTCTTTAAGAGGGTAAAGACATGTTAGTAGATGTTTCTTTGTGTATGTTGCTCTGATTTTCTATTACCCTATCTTCTCCAATTATCCAATATCAGATTCAGGGGGAGAAAGATATCTAAGGGAAGAAAATCTTTGGAATTCATTGCATATCTTTATTCCTTGGGGACATGACTATATCTAAATAGAGTACTAAGTACTCACTCACTACATGTCATCCCAGTCTTGGTACTCTTGTGGTTTTCTGTTCTTGCTTTGATTGATAGATGTTCTTATGTTATCTAACCCTGTTTTCTCAGGTTCATCTCTTCCAAAGTCAGCTCAAGACCACAAGGTAAGTATATGCATCACACTCATGTGCATGGTTGTCTCTTGCTGATGTACATATTGTTTGCAAGAAGGACTCATGAACATGAAGGTATTTCTTCTGCATTTCACATCATTTGCTCTGATGCATATAGCCAAGATACATGTAACTCTTTGCTTGCTCTGACATGCTTATGCATTCACATGCTTTCATACTCTATCTTCACATGATTGCATACATGTAGGGGAGCCAATGCATGTTACATGTCCTTCCAAAGCTTTACTAATTACTCTTCATATCTTTGTCTAAAGCTTTGATGTATGTTGTCATCAATTACCAAAAAGGGGGAGATTGAAAGCACAAGTGCTCACTAGGTGATTTTGGTAATTAATGTCAACATATCTCTTGTTGGACTAATACTTTTATCGAGTATATTTCAGATGAGTTCAACATTGGAGTGGCAGGACAAGAGGATGTGGAACCACTTCAAGATGCTAAGGAAAAACATTAGCAAAAGCCCAGGACTCTTCGTTTCTATTTTAGTGATCCAAGATCACATTAAGTCCAAAGGAAAGCCAATACTATTAAAAGGGGATGAGGTGTTGCCTAATGGCTTGCTTGCTCAAAGTGCTTAGTGATATGCTCCAAAGCCCTCAACCACTTTCTCATTTCCACATATGTCCTAAACCTAAAGTCAAACTCGGCCCCACTGATTTGATTCATCCGGCGCCACCGAGTTCACTGACATAGCCACTGCGAGAAAACCTAATCATTTCGGTCTCACCGAGATGGCCCTGCAAACTCTCTGTCACCTATTGCAATTATTTTGGTCTCACTGAGATATGCAGTCGGTCCCACCAAGTTTGCTTGACCAAGTCTCTATTTGCTTATTGCTGAAATCAGTCTCACCGAGTTCATGCAATCGGTCTCACCGAGCTAAGGTTTTGCCGTAACCCTAGCACATCGGTCCCACCGAGTTGACCTTGTCGGCCCCACCGAAAACTCTAACGTTCACATTTTTAACCATATCGGTCTGGCCGAGTTTCACTATTCGGTCCCACCGAGTTTGGTAGAATGTGTGTAACAGCTAGATTTTATGTGGAGGCTATATATACCACTCCACCCCTTCTCCATTTGTGAGAGAGCCATCAGAACGTGCCTACACTTCCACTACTCATTTTCTGAGAGAGAACCACCTACTCATGTGTTGAGACCAAGACATTCCAACCCAACCACAAGAATCTTGATCTCTAGCCTTCACCAAGTTGCTTTCGACTCAAATCATCTTTCCACCATATCCAAATTTGTGAGAGAGAGTTGAGTGTTGGGGAGACTATCATTTGAAGCACAAGAGCAAGGAGTTCATCATCAACACACCATCTATTACCTTTTGGACAGTAGTGTCTCCTAGATTGGTTAGGTGTCACTTGGGAGCCTCCCTCAAGATTGTGGAGTTGAACCAAGGGGTTTGCAAGGGCAAGGAGATCGCCTACTTCGTGAAGATCTATCCAAGTGAGGCAAAGTCCTTCGTGGGCGATGGCCATGGTGGGATAGACAAGGTTGATTCTTCATGGACCCTTCATGGGTGGAACCCTCCATGGACTCGTGCAACCGTTATCCTTCGTGGGTTGAAATCTCCGCCAACGTGGATGTATGATAGCACCACCTATTAGAACCACGCCAAAAATCTCCCTGTCTCCAATTGTGTTTGCACACTCCAATCACACCCCTTTACTTTCTTGCAAGTTGCATACCTTACTTTCCGCTGCTCATATACTCGTGCCATGCTTGCTTGAAAAGTATTGTGAATGTTTGAAATTGTGCCAATTTCCAACCTCAACTTGAAAAACTTAAAAAACTGCTACCTTTACTTGTTCAGTGTCTAATCACCCCCCTCTAGACACCTCTTCTCAATCCTTTCAAGAGGCTTGCGGCGGCAGAAAAAAATACTTCTTGTCTCGTTCTGAGGGTTTATGAATATTTGTGAATTTATAGGCAAAACATTAGAGTTAACGAAGCCACAAGGGGCCTACAAGCCAGGGTGGCGCGCCCTACCACCAGGGGCCGGTGACCTTCCTTGTGGGACCCTCGTGGGTCTTCTGGTACTCACCTGAAACTTTTAGAGTCTCTTATTTCCCATAAAAAATCATCATAAATTTTTGTCGTGTTTGGATCTTCGTAGGTATTGATTTTCTGCGAAACAAAAAATATGCAAAAAAGAGAGCTGGCACTAGGCATTGGATTAATATGTTAGTCCATAAAAACAATATCAAAAGTGCACCACTATATAGAATTGATGTAAAAATAGCATGAATACTTTATAAATTATAGATACGTGGATACATATCAGTCATCGTCAGGCTTCGGGTGGCGGAAGGGCGTGGCTTCGCAGCAGGGCTTCCCGGTAGCAACCTGATGCTCGCGATGATCCTCTCCGCTTCCTCCTGTGCCTTGTGCAGTGCGGCCGCAACCACCAACAATGTGGGTGGGGGAGAGGGCGGCGGGCCTTGGAGGAGGAGGTGGTGGCGGTGGTCTCGCTGAGAGACCACTCCTTGTTGTACTTGGCCATCTCCCTATCGAGGCGGCGGAGACGACATTGCTCGTCCTCACCGTCATCTTGGAGTGGTCCATGAAGGAAATATGCCCTAGAGGCAATAATAAAGTTATTATTTATTTCCTCATATCATGATAAATGTTTATTATTCATGCTAGAATTGTATTAACCGGAAACATGATACATGTGTGAATACATAGACAAACTTAATGTCACTAGTATGCCTCTACTTGACTAGCTCATTAATCAAAGATGGTTATGTTTCCTAGCCATAGACATGTGTTGTCATTTGATTAACGGGATCACATCATTAGTAGAATGATGTGATTGACTTGACCCATTCCGTTAGCTTAGCACTTGATCGTTTAGTATGTTGCTATTGCTTTCTTCATGACTTATACAAAGTTCCTATAACTATGAGATTATGCAACTCCCGTTTACCGGAGGAACACTTTGTGTGCTACCAAACGTCACAACGTAACTGGGTGATTATAAAGGAGCTCTACAGGTGTCTCCAAAGGTACATGTTGAGTTGGCGTATTTCGAGATTAGGTTTTGTCACTCCGATTGTCGGAGAGGTATCTCTGGGCCCTTTCGGTAATGCACATCACTATAAGCCTTGCAAGCAATGTGGCCAATGAGTTGGTTACGGGATGATGCATTACGTAACGAGTAAAGAGACTTGCCGGTAACAAGATTGAACTAGGTATTGGATACCGACAATCGAATCTCGGGCAAGTAACATATCGATGACAAAGGGAACAACGTATGTTGTTATGCGGTTTGACCGATAAAGATCTTCGTAGAATATGTAGGAGCCAATATGAGCATCCAGGTTCCGCTATTGGTTATTGACCGGAAACAGTTCTAGGTCATGTCTACATAGTTCTCGAACCCGTAGGGTCCGCACGCTTAACGTTACGATGACAGTTTTATTATGAGTTTATAAGTTTTGATGTACCGAAGGTTGTTTGGAGTCCCGAATGAGATTACGGACATGACGAGGAGTCTCGAAATGGTCGAGACATAACGATTGATATATTGGAAGCCTATATTTGGATATCGGAAGTGTTCCGGGTGAAATCGGGATTTTACCGGAGTACCGGGAGGTTACCGGAACCCCCCGGGGGCTTAATGGGCCTACATGGGCCCTAGTGGAGAGGAAGAGAGGAGGCAAGAGGTGGGCTGCGCCCCCCCCCCTCCCTAGTCGAATAGGACAAGGAGAGGGGGGCGGTGCCCCCCTTTCCTTCCCCTCTTCCTCCTCCTTCCCCCCTTCTCCTTCTCCAACTAGGAAAGAAGGGAGTCCTACTCCCGGTGGGAGTAGGACTCCCCCTTGACGCGCCCTCCTTGGCCGGCCGCCCCCTCCCCCTTGGCTCCTTTATATACGGGGGCAGGGGGGCACCTCTAGACACACAAGTTGATCTTCGTGATTGTTCCTTAGCCGTGTGCGGTGCCCCCCTCCACCATATTCCACCTCGGTCATATCGTTTGCGGTGCTTAGGCGAAGCCCTGCGTCGGTAGAACATCATCATCATCACCACGCCGTCGTGCTGACGGAACTCATCCCCGACACCCTGCTGGATCGGAGTCCGGGGATCGTCATCGAGCTGAACGTGTGCTGAACTTGGAGGTGCCGTGCGTTCGATACTTGGATCGGTCGGATCGTGAAGACGTACAGCTACATCAACCGCGTTGTTCTAACGCTTCCGCTTTCAGTCTACGAGGGTACGTGGACAACACTCTCCCCTCTCGTTGCTATGCATCACCATGATCCTTGAGTGTGCGTAGGAATTTTTTTGAAATTACTTCGTTCCCCAACAGTGGCATCCGAGCCTGGTTTTATGCGTAGATGTCATATGCACGAGTAGAACACAAGTGAGTTGTGGGCGATACAAGTCATACTGCTTACCAGGATGTCATACTTTGGTTCAGCGGTATTGTGAGATGAAGCGGCCCGGACCGACATTACGCGTACGCTTACGCGAGACTGGTTTCACCGTTACGAGCACTCGTGCTTAAAGATGACTGGCGGGTGTCTGTCTCTCTCACTTTAGTTGAACCGGGTGTGGCTACGCCCGGTCCTTGCGAAGTTTAAAACAGCACTAACTTGACGAACTATCGTTGTGGTTTTGATGCGTAGGTAAGAACGGTTCTTGCTCAGCCCATAGCAGCCATGTAAAAATTGCAACAACAAAGTAGAGGACGTCTAACTTGTTTTTGCAGGGCATGTTGTGATGTGATATGGTCAAGACGTGATGCTATATTTTATTGTATGAGATGATCATGTTTTGTAGCCGAAGTTATCGGCAACTGGCAGGAGCCATATGGTTGTCGCTTTATTGTATGAAATGCAAACGCCCTGTAATTGCTTTACTTTATCACTAAGCGGTAGCGATAGTTGTAGAAGCAATAGATCGCGTAAACGACAATGATGCTTCGATGGAGATCAAGGTGTCGTGCCAGTGATGATGGTGATCACGACGGTGCTTCGGAGATGGAGATCACAAGCACAAGATGATGATGGTCATATCATATCACTTATATTGATTGCATGTGATGTTTATCCTTTATGCATCTTATCTTGCTTTGATTGATGGTAGCATTTTAAGATGATCTCTCACTAAATTATCAAGAAGTGTTCTCCCTGAGTATGCACCGTTGTGAAAGTTCTTCGTGCTGAGACACCACGTGATGATCGGGTGTGATAGGCTCTACGTTCAAATACAACGGGTGCAAAACAGTTGCACACGTGGAATACTCAGGTTAAACTTGACGAGCCTAGCATATACAGATATGGCCTCGGAACACGGAGACCGAAAGGTCGAACGTGAATCATATAGTAGATATGATCAACATAGTGATGTTCACCATTGAAACTACTCCATCTCACGTGATGATCAGACATGGTTTAGTTGATTTGGATCACGTGATCACTTAGATGACTAGAGAGATGTCTGTCTAAGTGGGAGTTCTTAAGTAATATGATTAATTGAACTTAAATTTATCATGAACTTAGTACCTGATAGTATTTCGCTTGTCTATGTTTGTTGTAGATAGATGGCTCGTGTTGTTGTTCCGTTGATTTTTAATGCATCCCTTGAGAAAGCTAAGTTGAAAGATGATGGTAGCAATTACACGGACTGGGTCCGTAACCTGAGGATTATCCTCATTGCTGCACAGAAGAATTACGTCCTGGAAGCACCGCTGGGTGCCAGGCCTGCTACTGATGCAACTGACGACGTTAAGAATGTCTGGCAGAGCAAAGCTGATGACTACTCGATAGTTCATTGTGCCATGCTTTACGGCTTGGAACCGAGTCTTCAACGACGTTTTGAACATCATGGAGCATATGAGATGTTCCAGGAGTTGAAGTTAATATTTCAAGCAAATGCCCGGATTGAGAGATATGAAGTCTCCAATAAGTTCTATAGCTGTAAGATGGAGCAGAATAGTTCTGTTAGTGAACACATACTCAAAATGTCTGGGTATAATAATCACTTGATTCAACTCGGAGTTAATCTTCCTGATGATAGTGTCATTGACAGAATTCTTCAATCACTGCCACCAAGCTACAAGAGCTTCGTGATGAACTATAATATGCAAGGGATGGACAAGACTATTCCCGAGCTCTTCGCAATGCTAAAGGCTATGGAGGTAGAAATCAAGAAGGAGCATCAAGTGTTGATGGTCAATAAGACCACCAGTTTCAAGAAAAGGGCAAAGGGAAGAAGAAGGGGAACTTCAAGAAGAACAACAAACAAGTTGCTGCTCAAGAGAAGAAACCCAAGTCTGGACCTAAGCCGGAGACTGAGTGCTTCTGCTGCAAGCAGACTGGACACTGGAAGCGGAACTGCCCCAAGTATTTGGCGGATAAGAAGGATGGCAAAGTGAACAAAGGTATATGTGATATACATGTTATTGATGTGTACCTTACTAATGCTCGCAGTAGCACCTGGGTATTTGATACTGGTTCTGTTGCTAATATTTGCAACTCGAAACAGGGACTACGGATTAAGCGAAGATTGGCTAAGGACGAGGTGACGATGCGCGTGGGAAATGGTTCCAAAGTCGATGTGATCGCGGTCGGCACGCTACCTCTACATCTACCATGGGGATTAGTTTTAGACCTAAATAATTGTTATTTGGTGCCAGCGTTGAGCATGAACATTATATCTGGATCTTGTTTGATGCGAGACGGTTATTCATTTAAATCAAAGAATAATGGTTGTTCTATTTATATGAGTAATATCTTTTATGGTCATACACCCTTGAAGAGTGGTCTATTTTTATTGAATCTCGATAGTAGTGATACACATATTCATAATGTTGAAGCCAAAAGATGCAGAGTTGATAATGATAGTGCAACTTATTTGTGGCACTACCTTTTAGGTCATATCAGTGTAAAGCGCATGAAGAAACTCCATACTGATGGACTTCTGGAATCACTTGATTATGAATCACTTGGTACTTGCAAACCGTGCCTCATGGGCAAGATGACTAAAACGCCGTTCTTCGGAACTATGGTGCGAGCAACTGATTTATTGGAAATCATACATACTGATGTATGTGGTCCAATGAATATTGAAGCTCGCGGCGGGTATCGTTATTTTCTCACCTTCACAGATGATTTGAGCAGATATGGGTATATCTACTTAATGAAACACAAGTCTGAAACATTTGAAAAGTTCAAAGAATTTCAGAGTGAAGTGAAAAATCATCGTAACAAGAAAATAAAATTTCTACGATCTGATCATGGAGGAGAATATTTGAGTTACGAGTTTGGTTTACATTTGAAACAATGCGGAATAGTTTCGCAACTCACGCCACCCGGAACACCACAACGAAATGGTGTGTCCGAACGTTGTAATCGTACTTTACTAGATATGGTGCGATCTATGATGTCTCTTACTGATTTACCACTATCGTTTTGGGGTTATGCTTTAGAGACGGCCGCATTCATGTTAAATAGGGCACCATCAAAATCCGTTGAGACGACGCCTTATGAACTGTGGTTTGGCAAGAAACCAAAGTTGTCGTTTCTTAAAGTTTGGGGCTGCGATGCTTATGTGAAGAAACTTCAACCAGATAAGCTCGAACCCAAATCGAAGAAATGTGTCTTCATAGGATACCCAAAAGAGACTATTGGGTACACCTTCTATCACAGATCTGAAGGCAAGATTTTCATTGCTAAATTCGGATCCTTTCCAGAGAAGGAGTTTCTCTCGAAAGAAGTGAGTGGGAGGAAAGTAGAACTTGATGAGGTAACGGTACCTGCTCCCTTGTTGGAAAGTAGTTCATCACAAGAACCGGTTCCTATGACAACTACACCAATCAGTGAGGAAGCTAATGATATTGATCATGAAACTTCAGATCAAGTTAATACTGAACCTCATAGGCCTACCAGAGTAAGATCCGCACCAGAGTGGTACGGTAATCCTATTCTGGAAGTCATGTTACTTGACCATGGCGAACCTACGAACTATGAGGAAGCGATGATGAGCCCAGATTCCGCAAAATAGCTTGAAGCCATGAAATCTGAGATGGGATCCATGTATGAGAACAAAATATGGACTTTGGTTGACTTGCCCGATGATCGGCAAGCCATCGAGAATAAATGGATCTTCAAGAAGAAGACTGACGCTGATGGTAATGTAACTGTCTACAAAGCTCGACTTGTTGCGAAAGGTTTTCGACAAGTTCAAGGGGTTGACTACGATGAGACTTTCTCACCCGTAGCGATGCTTAAGTCTGTCCGAATCATGTTAGCAATTGCCGCATTTTATGATTATGAAATTTGGCAAATGGATGTCAAAACTGCATTCCTGAATGGATTTCTGGAAGAAGAGTTGTATATGATGCAACCGGAAGGTTTTGTCGATCCAAAAGGTGCTAACAAAGTGTGCAAGCTCCAGCGATCCATTTATGGACTGGTGCAAGCATCTTGGAGTTGGAATAAATGCTTTGATAGTGTGATCAAAGCATATGGTTTTATACAGACTTTTGGAGAAGCCTGTATTTACAAAAAAGTGAGTGGGAGCTTTGTAGCATTTCTGATATTATATGTAGATGACATGTTGTTAATTGGAAATGATATAGAATTTCTGGATAGCATAAAGGGATACTTGAATAAAAGTTTTTCAATGAAATACCTCGGAGAAGCTGCTTACATATTGGGCATCAAGATCTATAGAGATAGATCAAGACGCTTAATTGGACTTTCACAAAGCACATACCTTGATAAAGTTTTGAAAAAGTTCAAAATGGATCAGGCAAAAAAAGGGTTCTTGCCTGTATTGCAAGGTGTGAAGTTGAGTCAGACTCAATGCCCGACCACAGCAGAAGATAGAAAGAAAATGAAAGTTGTTCCCTATGCTTCAGCCATAGGCTCTATCATGTATGCAATGCTGTGTACCAGACCTGACGTATGCTTAGCAATAAGCTTGGCAGGTAGGTACCAAAGTAATCCAGGAGTGGATCACTGGACAGCGGTCAAGAACATCCTGAAATACCTGAAAAGGACTAAGGATATGTTTCTCATTTATGGAGGTGACAAAGAGCTAGTCATAAATGGTTACGTCGATGCAAGCTTTGACACTGATCCGGACAATTCTAAATCGCAAACCGGATACGTGTTTTTATTAATCGGTGGAGCTGTAAGTTGGTGCAGTTCTAAACAAAGCGTCGTGGCGGGATCTACATGCGAAGCAAATAAGGAGTCTGGATGAAGGAGTTCATTTCCGATCTAGGTGTCATACCTAGTGCATCGGGACCAATGAAGATCTTCTGTGACAATACTGGTGCAATTGCCTTGGCAAAGGAATCCAGATTTCACAAAAGGACCAAGCACATCAAGAGATGCTTCAATTCCATCCGGGACCAAGTCCAGGTGGGAGACATAGAGATTTTCAAGGTACATACGGATCTGAATGTTGCAGACCCGTTGACTAAGCCTCTTCCACAAGCAAAACATGATTAGCACCAAGACTCCATGGGTGTTACAATCATTACTGTGTAATCTAGATTATTGACTCTAGTGCAAGTGGGAGACTGAAGGAAATATGCCCTACAGGCAATAATAAAGTTATTATTTATTTCCTCGTATCATGATAAATGTTTATTATTCATGCTAGAATTGTATTAACCGGAAACATGATACATGTGTGAATACATAGACAAACTTAATGTCACTAGTATGCCTCTACTTGACTAGCTCATTAATCAAAGATGGTTATGTTTCCTAGCCATAGACATGTGTTGTCATTTGATTAACGGGATCACATCATTAGGAGAATGATGTGATTGACTTGACCCATTCCGTTAGCTTAGCACTTGATCGTTTAGTATGTTGCTATTGCTTTCTTCATGACTTATACAAAGTTCCTATAACTATGAGATTATGCAACTCCCGTTTACCGAAGGAACACTTTGTGTGCTACCAAATGTCACAACGTAACTGGGTGATTATAAAGGAGCTCTACAGGTGTCTCCAAAGGTACATGTTGAGTTGGTGTATTTCGAGATTAGGTTTTTTCACTCTGATTGTCGGAGAGGTATCTCTGGGCCCTCTCGGTAATGCACATCACTATAAGCCTTACAAGCAATGTGGCCAATGAGTTGGTTACGAGATGATGCATTACGTAACGAGTAAAGAGACTTGCCGGTAACAAGATTGAACTAGGTATTGGATACCGACAATCGAATCTCGGGCAAGTAACATACCGATGACAAAGGGAACAACGTATGTTGTTATGCGGTTTGACTGATAAAGATCTTCGTAGAATATGTAGGAGCCAATATGGGCATCCAGGTTCCGCTATTGGTTATTGATCGAAAACAGTTCTAGGTCATGTCTACATAGTTCTCGAACCCGTAGGGTCCGCACGCTTAACGTTACGATGACAGTTTTATTATGAGTTTATAAGTTTTGATGTACCGAAGGTTGTTCGGAGTCCCGAATGAGATTACGGACATGATGAGGAGTCTCGAAATGGTCGAGACATAAAAATTAATATATTGGAAGCCTATATTTGGATATCGGAAGTGTTCCGGGTGAAATCGGGATTTTACCGGAGTACCGGGAGGTTACCGGAACCCCCTGGGGGCTTAATGAGCCAACATGGGCCCTAGTGGAGAGGAAGAGAGGGGCAAGAGGTGGGCTGCGCCCCTCCCCTCCCTAGTCCGAATAGGACAAGGAGAGGGGGGCGGCGCCCCCCTTTCCTTCCCCTCTTCCTCCTCCTTCCCCCTTCTCCTTCTCCAACTAGGAAAGAAGGGAGTGCTACTCCCGATGGGAGTAGGACTCCCCCTTGGTGCGCCCTCCTTGGCCGGCCGCCCCCTCCCCCTTGGCTCCTTTACATACGGGGGCAGGGGGCACCTCTAGACACACAAGTTGATCTTCGTGATCGTTCCTTAGCCGTGTGCGGTGCCCCCCTCCACCATATTCCACCTCGGTCATATCGTTGCGGTGCTTAGGCGAAGCCCTGCGTCGGTAGAACATCATCATCGTCACCACGCCGTCGTGCTGACGGAACTCATCCCTGACACCCTGCTGGATCGGAGTCCGGTGATCGTCATCGAGCTGAACGTGTGCTGAACTCGAAGGTGCCATACGTTCGGTACTTGGATCGGTCGGATCGTGAAGACGTACGACTACATCAACCGCGTTGTTCTAACGCTTCCGTTTTCGGTCTACGAGGGTACGTGGACAACACTCTCCCCTCTCGTTGCTATGCATCACCATGATCCTTGAGTGTGCGTAGGAATTTTTTTGAAATTACTACGTTCCCCAACAGTCCAGGGCCTAGGCGTACACCAACTCCAGGTCTGCCACTATGTGTGGCGGCAGGATGTTAGAGTTTGCGAACTTAGAATGAATGGTCAACCGCTTCAATGCGGTGCAACGACCGGAGTTGATTCCTCGGGAAGCTGCATGTGCATTAACGCACGACTCCCAAGGGGTCGCATCGGTCAGCGCCGCCCTCCAGTCCGGTCACATACGCAACATCAATGCCAACCATTGCGTTCTCTGGACCGACATTGATGAGTCGGGGGAAGTGCCGTGTGCATCGAATGGAAGCGCGGGAGAGGCGGGTGGGGTTGTTTGGTGGGCCAGGTTAGTCTCTGGACACCCGCAAAGCCCCCCTTTTGTCTTCAATTTGCGACAAAACAAGTCTGGATAGCCGAGCCGACTGATACATGACCGCGTTGGGGGGCAAAACACGTTCGGACCGTGCAGTCTGAACATTTGCGGACGGTTTAAGTGTCGGCATTGGAGATGCCCTTGTTGCCTTGGACTAAAACAAAATCTCCATTTTCTGAGAGAGATAATCCTA
>NC_041391.1:456884244-456927591 GCF_002162155.2 Triticum dicoccoides
GGGTTTCCCCCCGGTGTCGCCACCCCCTCCAGTATCTCCTCCCCTTGCCGCCACCCGAGGCACGCCCGGCAAGACGCGGCGGCTGCCGATGAAGGTGGCGGCGAGGTCCCCCGTCGCTTCGTTCCCCTCGCGAAGGACCACGGACTCCGGGGTGGCGGCCCCGGTCGGCGAGTCGGCGCGGCCTCTGCGACAGGTGGCGTGCGCGGGATGTGGCGGCCGGCCTCCTCGGCTGCTCGGGCGGCGCGGAGCCGGCGGGGGGTGGTCGTGGCATGGATTTCTTCCGATCCAGATCTGAAGGTCGGGCTGTTTTCTCCTCCTCTGCTCACTCCTCCCGTCGGGTTGTCCGATCTGCAGCTTTGGCTGCCAGTTCCGGTGCCGGCGGTGTGCTGGTGGCATAGCATGAGTCCGGGGGAAACCCTTGGTTGGCTCTCCAACCACGACGGTGAGGGCGCGTGCGCGCATCGCCTTTCTCCTTCGAGGCACCGCTGAGGACTCCCTATCCATCCCCGTCCCAGATCCCGGGTGAAAACCCAAAACTCGTCTCGGGTTGGGCGGTGGCGGCGCCCTGCGCGTCGTTCCCTCCTTGGAGGCGCCGCCTTGGGTCGTCTGGTTCTCCGGGTGAGTGGCTCCGAGGTAGGAGAGCGCCCGTCGGCTGCGAGTCCAAGCAGAGGCATCTCCAAGCTCCGCACTTGGGTCTTTGCAGCTGGTTTCTTCGACAATCCCCCCAGCGGCTTTCCTCCTGTTCTCGGTTGCCCGGGCGGGTGGCAGTGCAGCTAGTGGTGTGAGCCTATGGCGTGGTGAGAATCGTGAGCTATGCCTGTTCTGGGTTGCGACCGGCACATGTCTGTGCTCTCGGGTGAGCGCCCAACGACCCGACGGTGCGGCGCCTTCGAGCCTGGGCGAGAAGATTGGGGTCTTCTTCGGCGTTGGAAGACAGGTTGCGGGGTCCCAATCCCATGATCCGGCTGCTCTCAGTGCTTGCAGGCCTTTGGCTGAACCCCGAGGCTTCTCTGCTTTCCTGCTTTTGGTGTCGATGAGCAGTAGGCTTCGACATTACTTGCAGAACTTTCATGTCTTTTCCTTTGTGTGCAGTAGTGTGCGTTGCGTTGTAAGCTGCCCAGTCAGCTCCCTTGTATCTTTCGGTCGCTCTTGCTTGGTGGCCTTGTGTAATCCTGGCCGGTTGATGGCTTTGTTAATTCGAAGTCGGGCTCTCCCTTGAGCCTTCGTTCTAAAAAAGAGTACAAGCAGGAGAGAATAAATTGAGAAAGAAACACAAGCAAGAAAAACTGGAGATAAAGCAAAAGGGATGAACCAAAGAGCGGAAAACTGGAAACCATAATAGACAATACAATATATATATTCCAATAATAATAATTAAATAAAGGAAAGAAAAAGAAAAGCTAGCCCTAGTACCGCCCTATCCCTCGTTCTCTCCTTCCATCTGTTGTACGGTCCCCGTCCGTTTCCCACATTTTCCGCTTCCCCCCATCCATCCCTCCATTAACTCGTCTCCCGATCCCAACCCCCACGAAAATCCCAAAAATATTCAGAGAAGCAATCCCTAGTCCCCGAATCCCACCTCGAGGAGTATCCCGATTCGCTTCCGATCAGCGCCAACTCCATCTGCGGCTTCATCTCAGGCGGTCCCGGGCGCGCAGTCTTGGCTCGGGAGATCCGGGATCCCGTTCTTTGGTGTTCTGGGCTCAAATCTTGCGGCTTCTGGGCAATGTGATTAGGCCAAGGGGCGATTTTAGGCGCAGCCGTTCCTGAATCTCTCGCGGGGTTGCAAAGATGGAGCATGTGATCGGGGGGAAGTTTAAGCTGGGTAGGAAGATTGGGAGCGGATCTTTCGGGGAGCTGTATCTTGGTACGGTCCTCGTGGTGTTCTTAGATCTCTCATCTGTTTCTGTCCGTTCGTGTTGCCAAGCTTCATATCTGGTTAGCTTATTTTTTTTACAAGGGTGATTAATTTGGTTGCAGGCGTGAACATACAGAGCGGCGAGGAGGTGGCTATCAAGTTGGTATGTGAGGAAAAAAAATTCGATTCTGTTGTAAACCTTTTCATTTGTTATAAATATACATATGCATGTTTTCATCTGGTGTTAACTAAATATATGTGTGTAATTTGTGAATACATTATGGTCCATCACTAATCAGAAATGTTTTGGACATCTTATTTAGTATCATGCCCTTCTCATATGAGTAGCAACTCGCAATGAGGAGTCTAGGATTTCTGAACACTATAGGTTCGCTACAGGCAAACTGATCTATTAGAAATACGCAGAACTAGGGAACTAGAAACGGGACAAAGTGTTTGCTGCTCCCAGTTGGAAGTTCAATTTTCATTATCTGTTCGTTTAAGTATGCTTGTACACCTTTGTGTGGGTTACAAGAGGGCAGACACATACGAACACCATACAACATTCTTAGCATGTTGTGTACTCTTTCAACATTCTATGAGTCAGGAATGAGAACAGTACTGTTACATCAAGTAATAGTTAACAAAAGAAACACTATCCTTTTCAAGTAAATCTTTGGCTCGATGGTAGTTGAAATCTATCTATCTAATTCAATCTTTCAAGGAAGAGTGAATTGAGCAAAACCCCATGTTCAGCGAAACTTACAAGTTATAACACTTCGCCACACCTGTTGGACTTTTTCGCAGCAAAAACTCATCTCCGAAGAACCATGCTCTGAACATGCGATTCTATACTTTCTGCCGTTCAGTTATTTCAGTACAATGTGCAGTTGTTTAGTGGAATTCTCCGTGGAAGTAACATCTTCATAAACACTGTTAGTTATTTTCTTAGAAAATGAGCCAACGGTCCCTTGCTGTCTGCTAAATGCTGGTGTTTTATTATAGAGCCTGATGAAATTTGTGATTTCTTAATTGCTTAATTTCTACCTCCGCATGTCTTGGATTGTGGGCATAGATGAAGCAACAACTATGCTCTGAGAAAGTGTAGGTAATATTGAAATAATAACAGTTTTTTATAAATTGAACATATAACTTTGCATAGACATGAATTTTGAGTGTTATAGCTGGTTACTGCCCGTGCAACTGCTAGCATCTGGACATCCTAACTGACTGTCCTTATCATCTCACGATATTTGGTAGGAATCTGTCAAATCAAGGCATCCCCAGCTTCATTATGAGTCAAAACTATATATGCTTCTGCAAGGGGGGAGTAAGTAGCAATACAATAACTTCCTTTTGAACGAGAATCAATACAAGAGCTCTTTTCATCCTTTTTTTAATGATTTTGATTTAATGTTCAATTTCAAACTTCAGTGGGGATTCCTCATCTTAAATGGTTTGGAGTGGACGGGGAGTACAATGTCATGGTCATTGATCTTCTTGGTCCAAGTCTGGAGGACTTGTTCAACTTTTGCAACAGAAAATTTACCCTTAAAACAGTACTTCTGCTTGCTGATCAGATGGTGAGTGCTTACTGTATAACTTCATTTTGGCTGTTAATATTGGCCACCTGTCTTACAGAATGCCAATGTAATTTTTTATTTGCAAACTCAAATCTCTGAGTTCTTACTTGTCTGATCCTGACAAGTTGATGTATTCCTTTATTTTTAAACAGATCGCTAGGGTAGAGTACATGCACTCGAGGGGCTTTCTTCATCGTGATATAAAGCCAGACAACTTTCTTATGGGTTTAGGCCGTAAAGCAAGCCAGGTTTGTGCCATCATGAACATTTTTACTGGTACAAGTGATTTATCATTTTTTTCTTCACTTTAGAAATTGTTGGTTGCATACTGTACTGATTCTAGTTTTTGGCCTGATTCTGATACGATACATTAAAGACTAAAGATTTATCAGCTGGCAGCCTGGCAGCACAAACAACAGGGGCAGCGCCAGGGCTGGGCCAAGTTTGTGGCTAGCCTAGCCTGATCATACTCTCCATGACCCTTTAGCTTTTAAATGGGCTTCTGGGACTGCCTGGGGCTAAAGCTCTAGCTGCCCAGTCCTGCCTCCACCCCTGAGTTCTACCCTCCAAATAAAGAGAGGCTAAAATGGCTAACGTACAAGCTCTTTTGCATCAGCAAATAAACAATTGCATAATAAACCAAATTCCTGTGTTTTAGCAAGAGATTCACCTTGAAACTGCTTCAGCTGATGTTCATGCATTATAATTATAATGACTGTAATGGTGCTGTACCACTCTATTTAATTATTGACTGTTCTTAGTCAGTGTTGATTAAATATTTTAAGACATTAATTATAAATGTTCAAGTCCTGAAGGTACAAAAGTACTGATCATTCTGCATTTTGTCTATAAGTGCTCGTGGCTCGTGTATACTTTTAGAACAAAGATATCCATATTCTCTTGTTAGTCAAATTAGTTCTGATGTTTGCTGCAATGAGCATGTCCCTTTCAAACACATTATTTGAGTGATCTCGATACTTCTGTTTGCTGTGAACTGAGATATCTGCTTAGAAAACTGATTGCAGTTACTGTAACAGGTTTATGTTATTGACTATGGCCTTGCAAAGAAGTACCGGGACCTCCAAACTCACAAGCACATACCATACAGGTACTTGCAACTGTTGTTTAAAAGGAATTCTCGTAATGTCCCGAAGATTGTCCTAGACTTCTAGTACAGAATCTAGCTTATAAAAAAACAAACCCTTCCTGCATTTGAGGTCCTTAACATATTTGCGTGTTGTTCAGTCTGACATGTAAGCTCGATGTTTTGCTCATCCTAGCACAAAGCTCGTGCGTTGCTATGAACTACGAAGCCATAAAAAAAGGAATTATCACTGGCTTAGGAGGTCTTCAAAAGATCATGGTGTCTTGCAGCTATTGCATGGTTCATGATTAAAAAGAGTGTAAATATAATAAAAGATCATGTTGCAGTCGCTAAAGAGTCTCGAGCGACCATAGTTGGTCCTTTGCAAGATTTATAGTGAGAGAGCATTTTGAATTTGGAACATAGGAGAATGGGTGTGAGTAAGTCGAATGCACAAATCGTGGATTAGGTAGGAGGACAACATCTATCGCCGCGTTGAATTGTAATTTCTTTGCCCTCTTCTGCTATGACATGGAACCAAAATAATTGGTTGGGCAGAGAAACTAAAATCAGGACCATGATTTTGAATTGGAGTGGCATACTTGCATTTATAATTTGTGTTTTTACAAGGAGTGTTATTCTCACATTACTTCATTATTTGGGGTTGGTCTCACAAATAGTAAAAGTAACATTTGTTTATTGATGTCTCACAACTAGTAAAAGTAACATTTGTTTATTGATGTCGCTTGGAAGGTTGCTAGTCCCACGTGTGGTAGAAGAGCATTTGTTTATTTGTGTGGTTCCACATGTGAACTCACCACCAACTCCAACCTTTATAAGTAGGAAAGACAATATTGTTAACAGCTTTTGGCATAGTGTGATGTAACTTTGCTTGGCACACTACCTGTGGTACAATATCGGCTACTAAATGTCAAAGCTAAATTTTCACTATTGTGCTTTGTAATGCCTGAAATTTGAGTTGATTAGCAGTACTAGGACAAAGGGAAACGTTGAAACCAAAATATCACTAGCAATCCTACTGGAGGAATTTGTAATAATGGGCATTACATAATTCTTCACAGTTGTGCACTAATAAATCTGGGTATTCCTCCAGCCGGGTTGGGCTTCAAAAAAGCCTGGCATGCAGGAACCAATGAGGCCCGAAAATTTACTTTTACCAAGCATGAGCCTGGCCCAGTGTAGAAACCCGAAGCCAGAGGCCCAGCCTGAAAACTCGAAATTCCTGCTCCCCCAACTGAAAGTTCGCTGCTTGTACAGATCGATCCAAGATCCAAAAGAAATTCCATTTGTGCCACACGTTTGTTAATTTGTAGCTTGACAAGATCAACTCACCGACACATATATATCAGATTGAAAAGGTATCTATTATCCGTGTGCTACTGTGAGAAGATCCATTCACCACTAAGATACAAATAAAATATTTACATTGAATTTGGAACATTGAAAGTGTGTGCTATGGACATGAGCCAAACTTAAATAAGTTGATTGATTCACAGCTATAAACCAGGAGATAATTAACTCGTAGATCAAAGCAGAAGCAACAGGTGTCCTCAATGGCTCTACACAGCCGCGCGGAAAGTATAGGCGGCCTCAACACAGCTCCGTGGGAAGGCGGTGGGAGGACACGGCCTTGACGCAGCGCCTGGTGATAGCAGCCGCCGCGGTGCATGGTGACCTCTGCTGCTGTGCGTGGTGAGCGACGCCATGTAGAACGTGGCGTTGCAAGGGACTAGGGGAGCTGCCATGGACGGACAGGGCGGCGGCAGCTTGGAGCCTTGTGTGCGGGGAGGGCTGCAGGCTAAGGGCAAGTTTGGAACACAGGATTCCAAAACACGGGAATAGGAAGGGTTGCAGGTGGAAAACAAAGCATTGTGAAACATAGGAACTTTTTACAAGAGTCTATTTGGAACATTGGGCACAAAACCTGTCTTTTTTTCATGAAACTACATGCACAGAAAAGACATGAACATGTACATGTGTCCTTTTTTTTGGAACATTTTTTGCGTGCTTATTGTTCATCCAGTGTTTATGGGAGCTAGTTCGTGGCCCCATAAAATATGCAGTTTCTCTATTGAGATATTTCTTTCGTGTATGATCCTATCTTCATACTTATTTGGATATGTACATTTGGATCTTACATGTTTTTCTTTGCTACCATAGGGAGAACAAAAATCTTACAGGAACAGCACGTTATGCTAGTGTAAATACCCATCTTGGAGTAGGTGAGTGTTGCTACTTCTGAACATGCGTTATGTCGACATCAGCATAGATTTCTTTGTTCAATTAACAAAGATCAAGGCATATTCTGTAAAGTTGTTGAACAAAGCATAGTTCTTTTGAAACCTTAAGTTTTGCCGTTATCACAAAGTTAGTCAGCAACAATGTACACCTGACCATTAAATTCTCCCCAATATGTCTGAAATGCCTTAATTTTCTAGCTGTGATTAAGCATGTCTCTTCCGCTGATTGCTGGTACATGTTATACTAATGGGTTTTCTCTACAGAACAAAGCAGGAGAGATGATTTAGAATCTCTCGGTTATGTGCTGATGTACTTCATAAGAGGAAGGTAGGACATGTATTACTCCCTCCATCCCATAATATAAGAGCGTTTTTGACAAATAACGCTCTTATATTATGGGACGGAGGGAGTACTTTTCTAGTGGTTTAAATTCCTTTTTGGTTGTCGAATATATTTCACTGACCTATATAACTTGCCTCTCACAGCCTTCCTTGGCAAGGTCTGAAAGCTGGCACGAAAAAACAGAAGTATGATAAAATTAGTGAAAAGAAAATGTTAACTCCAGTTGAGGTAATTAAATGTAGTTTCGTTGACAAACAATTCTACAAAGAAGTTTGGTATATCTTTCACTTGTAATATAATCTTATGTATCACTATTTGCACAATTTTGGATAGGTCCTTTGTAAATCTTATCCATCGGAGTTCGTTTCATACTTCCATTACTGCCGATCCTTGCGATTTGAAGATAAACCAGATTACTCCTATCTGAAGAAACTCTTCCGAGATTTATTTATCCGTGAAGGTACTATCAATAAATATAGTAGTTTGAAGTTTCTATGCATCTACATCTTATACACTGTCTGATGGATCTTATAGGGTACCAGTCTGATCATATATTTGACTGGACTGTGTCTAGGCAAGTAGCAGAGAATAACAGATTGCGAGTATGTCCTCCATTCCTCTTTCCAGTTGTTTTTAGTAGTGCAAGCCTGACTGTACTGAATGTGTAGCATTGTTTTCCTCTGTCAGCCAAGTGGAAGGACAGCTGGGTTGGTGGGGCCATCTGCAGAACGGGCTGAACGGATTGCAGGTTTGTCAGTTGCATGCACTTTTGCAAAAGTTTATATTCAAGAAATAAGCTATGCAGGGAGTGTAATTGCTTTTTGTTTCCTTGTTTAACAGCAAGACAGGATGTTCCTGATAGATTCTCTGGTTCAGTGGACACATTTGCCAGAAGAACTGGCTCCGGTTCTGGCCATCATGGAGAAAACACGAAGCACAGAACTCTATTGGATTCACTGTTGGCACCTAAGATGGTTAGAAGTGCTCAATTTTAGTTTAATATTTGATTTATTTCAACCAATGTCTGGTTGGTGACCATGCACGTACTTTCAATGCAATTTGCCATGTTTGTACAAAGCAGCATTTGATTGTTGACAGTTATACTTACAATGGCATACCTATGGCTTTAGAGGACCAATATGGATGTATTGGATAACTGAAAGTCTTACAACGTTTTTACCATGTATGCTAGGCTGCTGATTCGGATAAAAGAAGGCCTACATCATCCCGGAATGGGAGCACATCGAGGAAGGCTCTCCTGTCAAGCAGCAGACCAAGTTCTGGAGAGCCCAGTGACCCCACTCGCACTAGCCACCTAATCCCAACCAGCAGTGGCAGCAGTCGTCCATCAACCACTCAGAGGCTTCACCAATCAACTGGACTCGAGGCCAGGTCGTCATCGCTGTCGAAAACTGCGAGAAATGTCCATGATGATCCCACTATAAGGACATTTGAGCGCCTTACAATTAGTGCAGACAGGAGGAAATAAAAGTTTGGAGAGTAAAAAGATGTCAGTTGCTGTCATGAGTGTGGGCATTTGGATTCTTTCAGCTCCAGATGATGCTCACTGATCAGCAAGATAAATGATGTTGTGCTACACAAGATGCCGAGGAATGCATATAGCGAAGGCGGCTCATCGAATCTTGGCATGAATGATCGAGCACTGTTATTTCAATGTCTGTTATTTTGAATGGTTAAAGAAAATGTTTTACACCATTCTGATGGGCCTGGATTGGCTGCATGGATTGGCCGTGCTGGCCCAATTGATGTTAATGTTGAATCAGACACTTGCGGAAAAACTATTCAAATAAAACAGTTTATCAGACATTCAAAACTATTCATGTGTTTTTTATGGTTGTTGTACCTGTACATGAAAGTGTTGACGCATGAGTTGATAGGGTTTAATTCCTTGCATCACTGAACTTGTGCAAAATCTGAAGTCATTATGTTGTTGCTCTTCTAGCCTTACTCGTGCAAAAAACATGGCCAAATATGCCTCAGACTGTATGTTGTTGCTCTCCTAGCCTTACTCGTGCCAAAAACATGGCCAAATATGCCTCAGACTGAACTTATTTCCTACTGGCAAGTTCTGTATTGCCCGCCATCTGTTCCTTGACATGTGTCTCACAGCTTTGTAACTAACCGTAAAAGCCCCCTCCCTCTCAAAAATAAAATAAAATAAAATAAAAGACCAGTAAGCCTTGGGTTACCACACGGTAGTAGCTTTTTTTTTAACCGGGCTAATCCCCTTTCCATTATAGAAATAACGGAAATACAGCCATATCCAAGTTCAAACGAAAAAGGGAAAGGGAAAAAGCAAGTTCAAGCACTACAGGGAAACCCGCTGTGGGCGCTCACAATTGAAACGCCCACTACGAGGCAAAAACCCTGGAGCACTATCAGCACACACCAAAAGTAGCAAAGGTTAAGCAAACACCACAGCCTACGCAGAGGCGATACAGCAGGAGCATAGAGCAAACATAAACGGCTATTAGTTCTACGGGGATCCACCAGACAGCACGACCGAACAGCTTCAAAAGGGGGAGCGTTAAGAAGCACAGCGCCAGAATCACCCCAGGTCGGTGCCCGCGTTCGCAGTCGCACAGAGCCTCATCATCTCCTTAGTGTTCTTCTTCAGAAGCGACGCGCCATGCTCCAGCTTCGTTCGTTCCTCGCCTTTCAGTAGACCTGCCCAACAGGATAAATGTACACAAGCAGTGAAGACAATCTCAAAACACGGTAGTAGCTACAATTTAGTCAGTGAAGCATCCATAAAATCATAAGAGTATTGAGGATGACACGACACTATCATCGTGTTTCTCCTATTCCCATGTTTTAGAAATCATGCGAATCCAAGAGGCCCTTAGGCCATCCACATTGCAGGCACTAGGTTCGATATCCTGGTCGTTTCACCCAAATCCCCTTCAGATTCGAGATTCTGGCTTGCGTTGATGCCACTTCTGTCGTCGGGCTCGGGCGCCTCAACTCTTTTTGCAGAAAAAAACCTGTTACACAATTGTTCAAATGCATTGGGGAAACATACTCCTACACTGGCGCCACTTCCTTAATTAACTATTTTATTGTCTAGGCGTCCAAACAGGCGCCCCTGCCTTGTAGATGCCCAAAAAGTGTGTTACATTAGTGGTGACAATGTTTGGCATTTTGGCATAGACCATGACAAGATGCATTATTTTCAAAAAAAAAGAGGAATGTTTTCAAATAATGGAAGAACCAATCCCGACCCGTACATCATAAGATGCATTTCATAGAGTTAGAGCTATATGAAGTGAAGTTGCAAATGTTGTTCTGGTAGGCATCAGGCGCCTCAACACTTAGTAGAACAACATTGCTTTGACATATGGATCAAAACCTTTCCGAAAGCTAACAAGAAACTGGCACTTGTTGGGGTTTTTGCACTTTTTTGGTCTCTCTGGCGATGTAGAAACAATATAATCTTTGATCGAAAGAATTTTGTGGCCCTAAGATGCTTGTTAAACTAATGTGCAATTGGAGCAATGATTGGTCCGTGCTGGGAGCAAAGCTGGGGTAGCAAATGAGGCTTACCGCGCATCGCAGGGATGGAGACCTGGAGTTCGGCGGCTGGGCAACTGACGGGACCTAGAGCAGGAGCTCGCTGGCTTCTTCGTTTCGACGGCTGCCTATGCTGTTTCATACTTCTGTTCTAAAGTGATGTCTTTTGCATAGTTCATGTCTTAGACTCCTCTGAATTTGGGATCCTGCGTGATCCGGTAGACTCTTTAAGATTCGCATGGCCCTCGTGCCCCTGGTCTGTAATTTGTCTACACTGTCTCGACCCTGTCTTAGGTTCGAGTGTGTGCGTGGGTTTGTAGTTCCTTAAGGCCTGATGGTTTCAGTCATTTGAATCGGAGAGGGCGGCCTCACTTTTGATCTAAGAAAAAGAAGTGCCCCAACTGATTGAGCACAGGAGATTGTGTAGCCAACCCATCAACAGAGTGCAGAGCAGGGCTGAGTTGCAGTTCATTTCCCGCAAACATACAAATGAATACAGCATAAGATGCACAGGCTATTTCTTTTTCCTAAAATGAAAGAAAAATCGTCATTATTTCCAACGAGAGAAAATAATCAGTGTTGCTAGAATGAGCAAGACACCCCCTTGACTTGATCAAAGATTACAGAATCATGTTTTACTATATATTTCAACACTGAATTTGGGGCCTTGAATGCCTCGAGAAAACACATCACCAGACCAGAGTGCAGAACACAAAATTTTGCCAAGCATTTAGAGCCACAGTAGCAAAACAAGTTAACAGGTCAAGAGTATGTACATACACATGGAAACTTGCAAAAGAGACTAGCAGTACATCAGTCATAGATACATACAGTGAAATCAATCTTGTGCACATGTAACTTCCTGATTAAGCCTAGTGCTGCTATTCATTCAGTTATATCGAAGCAGAGTTTAGCTTCATCCCAGGGGCCATTGATTTCAAACTTGTACTCCTGAATCCTGATAAGCCAGTAGGGGCAAACAAGCGAGATGAAAACAACGAGAGCCAGCAGCAAAATGAAGAGCATTCGATGCAGCTGGTACGTGACGCCCAGGGTCATGACCATGAGAGCAGAGGAGAATATCAAATGGAGTCTACAGGAGTACTTCTTGATACAAAATGTGACCAGTGGCGCAAACAGGAAGACCTGCAATGAGAAGAGCATGATTGCAAAGACGTGCAGCCAAGACGGCAGGCGCGACGCCACAAGAACAGACGCCACTATCGACGCGTTCAAGGAGATGTTGCTGGTCAGCTTTGGGTTGTTGAGTGCACCTGGAGGCCTTATAGTGGAGCCAGAGTAGTCATGCAAGAAGAGATGAACCAGCAGAAGGAACACAGCAAGTGCCCAGATCGAATCTGAACTGATGGACCTGGTGAGGGTATGGCAGATTGGCGCCAGAACATAAAGGCCACTGGTGAAGAATGATATGTTGAGGACATACTTCAAGAGTAGATTCAGCGAGAATGGGCTGGTGGTGAGCAGGAGGACCAAGAACCCAACAAGCAGCAGACCAATGTCGAATTTCAAGAGAGTGATCTCGTCGATGGCCAAATTCAGCGTATGTGTCCATGTCGAAACCACAAGGGCGACGATGCAGAGATACTGGGAAATGGAGACTGAGTCGACCATCACCCTCAGGAAGTCCCTCTTGACGACATTGGCGTTCATGACCATCTCCTCCAGGAAGGAGTCGTCGGTGTAGTTATCATCGTAGCCTGGCTGCATGCCCCCATAGGCTACTTTTCTCCACTTTGTTCGACAAAGGGTCGGATTTCCGACGCCCTTCATGCCTCCTCGCTACCATGCCTTACCCATTGCCACCGGATTTGATCGAGCGATCGATCCAGATCGGGGTCCGGATTCGCGCCCCTGATTCGCCGTGGTCACTCGGCCATGCTGTCGCCGGAGTCCAAGGGAGCGCGCCGCAGGGGATATGCTTGGGTGGATGGCTGGGGCGGGGAGGCGGCGCGTCGGGAGAGCGTGAGGGCGCGGCGTGGAAGGAGCAGGCGGCGGCGGCAGCAGGGCAGGGAGGAGAATTGGGACGCGATGGTGGGGGAAGGCCGTGGCCGCTCACTGCAGGGCTGCCTCAAACTTTTTTTTTTTGCCTCCACCTAGCTGGCACGCTTAAGAGTTTGAGCGGCACTTTTTCCTTTTTCTTTTCTTTTTTTTTGGCGCTGCTAGGCTTCCGCCGGCCGATGTTTACATATTATCTGCCGCCTTGATGGCCCTTGGATGCCCGAGCTGATAGTCATTTAATGTAGTGTCCGCCTTCCTGCAACAAACGCTCTGTTGCAGAAACAAGACTGCATGCCCACTCGTTACTTCCCACAACAAATGCTCTGTTGTAGAAACAAGACCGCATATGCCCACTCGTTACTTCCCGCAATAAACGCCCTGTTGCAAAGTGCATGCCACCTCGTTACTTCCTGCAACGAACGCTATGTTGCAGAAACAAGATCGTATGCCCACTCGTTACTTCCCGCAACAAACGCTCTGTTGCAGAAACACTCTGTTGTAGAAACAAGAGAAATTGCAGGCAACACCACCATTGCCACATCGGCCAAAAAATTAGGGAAGGGATCTCTGATCCGTACATGCTTGAGTTGTCGCCGGCCACCGCCGATCCCGAGCCAGTCGTCGACGCTACCGCGTTGGATAAGCCCTGGTCGCCCAATGCCTTGCACCGCCGCGTCCGCCGCCCTCCCAAATCCAACCGCTCACACTCCCAGCCACGCTGTTGCGCAATGGAAGACCCCTTCTGTTATCCCGTTGCAGGAATGGTTGTCCTGAAACAAGAGGTGAGTTGCAAGAAATGGACACGCCTCCAGTAGACACGGGAGTGCTCTCAACCGTCTGATAAAGTATAGATCGGACGACCACGGAGCCGGCGGACTGGCGGGCGCGATCGGCCGACAGAAGGTAAGATTTCCCCCCCTTTTTTTATTTCTTAGAAACACATGTAACTTTACTTGTACTCGCGATCATTTGTTTGCAGGTACACTATCTTACTTTCATTTCATAACTTTGCGTATATTCACAGATATGAATATCTTCACTGTGAATTTGAAAATGTCGATTTGATATTAGTTATTTTCTAAATGATTATAAATGTCGAATAGAGCATGTGGTGAATAAGCGATGAATTTTACTAAAGTGTTGATTTTATAAGAGCTGTTTCTTGTGCGAGTGGGTTTTAGACGAAATGCGGATATAAAATTTTCTAAAGTGCTAGTTCTTTCGTTTCAAGAGAGTCCACACATCGTCCTGAACCGACATTCTTTTATTATTGGTACCAACGCGGTGTGGCCACTTATAATCAGTTGACATATGATTTTTTTGTACAACCTTTGCAAAACCGGTTTATGGGGGCTTCTGAAGGGAGATTCTTTAGGCCCTTCTTTTACGCATATGATGTTGTAATTTTTGTCAACTTGGGCATCGATGAGATGCTAGGCGTAAAAGAAGACATGCTTAACTTTTAAATGCTTTTGGTGACGCTAGTGGGTCGCTCACAATCCTGAAAAAGAAAGATTAGAAATTCTCTTGATTAGATGCTAGGCGGCCGACTTGCAAGAATGCTTCCCTTATTTTTTGGTAAAATTGAGATCTTAAAAGCTCAGAGTTTGGAAGGGAAGAAACATTGCTCGTGCTAGGAGAGTTATTCTTGCTAAGTCAGATCTTACAGAGACCAGAATCTTCCACATGTTGATCCTCCACCTTGTCAAAGGGGTCGCAAAAGGATTTATAAGATTCGTTGGGCATCCATCTGAAAATGCGATGTTGGTGAGCACTCATGTGATGGCCACTCACTCATCAACCGGGACATAGTTTGTCGTCACAGGGGGATTGGCGGCCACATAATACTTTATTTTTAGTGGTTTGGGAGGGCGCTCTACATTCGATGGTTGTGGATCCATTAGACCAACCCCTATAAGTCATGTGTAGAGTCTACACTATGCAAATGATATGTACCTCTTTAGGACTGCCACCGAAATCACAATTGGAAAATGGCATATTGGCGAGTTCTTAACTTTATAGGTGTTTTGTTGGCAAAAATTGACCGCATAATGTATTTTTTATGAGAAGTCTTTTTTTTAGAATAACATGGAGAGCTCTCCGGCTCCATTCATAGAAAGAAGCCTGAATGAAATAGGTCCATCACAAGGTTTTATGTAAAACAGAGTAAAAACTAGTAGTTCCAATATCAAACTAAAACAACTACAACATAAAAGGACTAGCGGGAACATTCTCCAAGAGCATTCACGATTTTGCAGCCAAAACACAACAATATCAAGCCAGAAGCTGGGAGGCTAGGCATGCTGCCTCCAGGGTGGAGAAAGGGCTCTTCATGACAATGCCAAAGGACTGGGTCATGTTTGCTGTGTAGCCATCTACGCATGCTCCAGAGCTGGCATTAGGGAGGTCATCAAACATAGCTGCACCTAAGTCCAGGGTCACCCCACTCTATCTGGAATGGAGTATGAATCAAATGTTGCACATGTAGGCATAATTGTTCCACGTGGGCTAACATATGATCCTTGAAGATCAGTCCCCATTATTTGACCAACTTTAAGACCAGTCACTATATTTGATTGAGAAAGCTCCATGAAACACCATTAAGCACAATGTTATTCATGTATTTCCACCGGGCCTAAAGAATAATAGCACATATAGTATTTAAAATAATCAAATATCTTTCCAGCAACCCAAAGAGAAGCCATAGATTCTATGTTACTTATAAGTGGTCTGCCAAATATATCACTAACTTTCCCAAAGCCACACGAAGACATGAATCCTAAGGGTGGGGTCATTAATTTCCAAATGGAAGGTATGAAAGCAGGAGCCACCACCCATCTAAAATTAATGATTGCATGCATGGAGCTACATGAATATTGATGTAAGATTTTATACTGTTGATAACCCAAAAGTTTAGGGGATCGCAACAGTTATCAAGGGTAGAGTATTCAACCCAAATTTATAGATTCGACACAAGGGGAGCCAAAGAATATTTGAAGGTATTGGCAGCTAAGTTGTCAATTCAACCACACCTGGAGATTAATTATCTGCAGCAAAGTGATTAGTAACATAGTAGTATGATAGTTTTGGTGATAGTAGCGGTAGCAACGGTAGCAGTAACAGTGATAGCAATGATATTGTAGCAGTAACGATAGCGGTAGAAACAGTAGTAACTTAGCAAGAACAATATAAGATAAATTCATAGGCATTGGATCAGTGACTCGTTGGATGATATTCATCATGAGACAGTTATAACCTAGGGTGATACAACACTAGCTCTAGTTCATAAATATAATGTAGGCATGTATTCCATAAATAGTCATACATGTTTATGGAAAGAACTTGCATGACATCTTTTGTCCTACCCTCCCGTGGCAGCAGGTTCCTATTGGAAACTAATTGATATTAAGGCCTCCTTTTAATAGAGGACCGAAACAAAGCATTAACACACGGTGAATACATGAACTCCTCAAACTACGTCATCATCGAGAGTGGTCCCGATTTCTGTTACTCCGGGGTTGCCGGATCATAACACGTAGTAGGTGACTATAACTTGCAAGATCGGATGTAGAACATGGATATAATGGTGATAACATAAACGGTTCAGATCTAGAATCATGGCACCCGGGCCCAAAGTGACAAGCATTAAGCATGGCAAAGTCATAGCAACATCAATCTCAGAACATAGTGGATACTAGGGATCAGGCCCTAACAAAACTAACTCGATTACATGATGAATCCCATCCAATTCATCACCGACCATCGAGCCTACGAAGGAATTACTCACTCCTGATGGGGAGCATCATGGAATTGGCGATGGAGATGTGTTGGTGATGACGAAGATCGAAGATCCCCCTCTCCGGAGCCCCAAACGGACTCCAGATCTGCCCTCCCAAGGAAGAATAGGGCTTGGTGGCGGCTCCGTCTCGTGAAACGTGATAATTCTTTCTCCCCCATTTTTTGCAAATATGGGATTTTATAGCGTCGATTTGGAGGTCAGCAGGGCCACCCAGGTGCGCCCTGGTGCGTCGGTCTGGGAGGCTAGCGCGCCCTAGTGGGTTGTGCCCACCTAGGTGCCCCCCTCAGGTCCATCCTGGCTCCAGAAATTCTCTTTTATTGTATAAAAAATCCTCGCAAAGTTTCGTTCCATTCCGAGAACTCTTATTTCTGCACAAAAACAACACCATGGTAGTTCTGGTGAAAACAACATCAGTCCGGGGTTAGTTTCATTCAAATCATGCAAAGTAGAGTCCAAAACAAGAGGAAAAGCATTAGGAAAAGTAGATACTTTGGAGACGTATCAACTCCCCCAAGCTTAAACCTTTGCTTGTCCTCAAGCAATTCAGTTGATAAATTGAAAGTGAAAAAGAAAAACTTTTACGAACTCTTTTGCTCTTGTTTCATAAATAAGCTTAAACAACACCCAGGGTTTCAGCAAAGATTATAACTAACCATGTCGACAGTAACTCTTAAAAATTATATTAACTCATATCAATGACATAAACAACTAGACAACAATAATAAGATATCTCAAATAGCAACACATTGTCAAAACAACCATGATATAATATGACAATAATGGTATCTCACTAGCCCTTTCTGGGACCGCAAAACATAAATGCAGAGCACCCCCAAAGTTCAAGCAATGACTAAACATTGTAATTCATGGTAGAAAAGATCCAGTCATGATGCACCCAACATTAGCTATACACAATGCATCAGCATGGCAACAATGCTCTCAGGTTCTGGCGCTTATTTAGAAGGTGATGACACAACATAAAAGTAAATGGATAGTCCCTTCGCAGAGGGAAGAGTGATTTATAGAGGTTCCAGAGCTCATATTTTTAAAATAGAGGTAATTGATATTTTGAGACATGCACCCTTCTTATTACTTCATGACCATCACTTATCAATATCTTCCATGCTAAGCACGCTAGTGGCGGTTTCCAAGCGGAAAGGTAAAGGTTATGACTCCATTGGGAGTTTCTGTTTGGCTATTTGTGAGCTCTTTTCCTTTTGCAGTTTGGGACTGGGCATCCCTATTACCGCCCTTTTCTCGTGCGATGGCGAGTGAATAAACACTTGACCTGAGAATAACCCGCTTAACATGGAAGATACCGACTACCTCCTGTCATTCCATGAACGATCTAGGCACACAAAAAGGATATTTATTTGAAGTTTTTAGAGGTGGCACATGCAAATTTACTTAGGACGGCAAGGTAATACCGCATATAGGGAGGTATGGTGGACTCATCTGGAATAACTTGGGTTTCAGGTTTTTGGATGTACAAGCAGAGTTCCACTTAGTACAGGCGAAGGCTAGCAAATAGGTTGAGAAGCGACCAGCTAGAGAGCAACAACGGTCATGAACATGCATTATGCATAAGTAACATTGGATACTAGCATGAGTAGGATATGAACACCATGAACATAAATATCATAGAGGCTATGTTGGTTTTGATTCAACTACATGCATGAACATGTGCCAAGTCAAGCCACTCGAACATTCAGAGGAGGATACCATATCATCATACTACATCACAATCATTTTAACGCAATGTTGATGTCCAAGATAAGTCATTATTCACTCCTAGCTACTTATGCATGGCATGAGAAACTATAATCTCTAATTGTCATTGCAAACATGTTTGAACATAATAGGCTGAAGCATGGATACTAGGTTAAACATATTTACAAAAACAGAACAAGTCGAGTCCATACCTGTTTCTCTCTGCCACGACCAGTTTATCTACTATCATCATTATTGCCTTTCACTTGCACGACCGAACGATTTGAAATAATAATAGTGCAAGAGTACCGTGGACTAAGCTGGAATCTGCAAACATTTTATTCAAGATGAGAAGACAAGGTAATATGGGCTCTTTGTTAATCAAAATAATGCAAATGAGAGCCACTCAACATTTTCATTGTGGCCTTCTCCTCGGTATGACTCGATAAAAGAAAAAGAAATTTAGAGAAACACACTGATTTTTTTGGAGTTTTTGTTTTTTCGAAAGCAAGCAAACGAAAAAAAGGGAAAAGCAAAAATGAGAAAAAACTATTTACATGGGAAAGCTCCCAACGAGTAAAACAAGAATAAGGAAATCTTTTTGGGTTTTCTTTTTTAGTGCTACAACAATTTAAACTAGGAAGAAAAATAAAAAAGAAGCAAAAACATATTTTTGGGATTTTCTCAAAGTTTTTCAAACACACAAGAAGAAAGCAAGAAAATAAATTAAACATGGATAATACAATGAAAAAGTGTGGACACCGACAACTGGAATGAAATATGTGAACATGAATATAATGTAGGTGGGAATACGTACTCCCCCAAGCTTAGGATTTTGGCCTATCTTGGTAATCGGTCAGTAGCCTGGATGGTAGTTGGCGTGGTAGCTCACGGAGGCCCTTGGTGCGGATGCCTCAGCCCGCCGTGCTGCCTCCACTCCAGTGTTGTGAGCTCGAGCCTCACTCTCAAGAACAGAATATCTTCCCTTGCCGTGATAGTCAAAAAGAGCAGGCGCAAGCAAATATGTGTGCACTATAGAAGTTTGGTTAAACAACATATTATAAGTGAAGTCATGAATTTTTCCTTTGAGGATCTTATGGCTTTTAAAGCCTCAAAATCTAAATACTACGTGGGTAGGATAGGGTCAAAGGGCAAAGGTGAAACACCCAGCTCTCATGTTAAACGCGTGGATAAATTCTGCCATAAAAATAGCCACTGCTAGAGTTGTGCTGCAGTTTGCATGCAACAATCGCTGCAAGATTATAAACCTTTTCACCCGTAAGAGCGGCACATATGAGACTCAAGTCTGGAGCACAAAGTGTACTACAGTCTTGCTTGCATTTTCCATTGAATAATGTGAAGTACTGAATTGCAGGAAAATGTATGCTCTTTATTCTACCTTGTGCCACCCCCTAGTTTCACCAAAGCAAAGACTAGTTAAGAAAGACTCAAACTCAGACCTAGGTTTCTCATCGAGTAAACCCCAGAATGGGATTTTGCAGAGGTGAGCAAACCTTTCTAGAGAAATGGTAAAAGGATTATAATAAAGTTTAAAAGACACCGTAGACTCCCGGGGGTAGAATTTAAATTCTTTGACAAATGATTTAGTGAGGAGGAGGCGTTGGTCGCACTTATCTGAAATGTAGGGACCGAGTTCGACATTGTGAACCAGTTGCTCAAATTCTTCCTTAATACCAACTCTCACCATGTAATCGTCACATGGCCATAAGCATGTTTTGGTTGTGGCACTTCGAGTGGATTTTTCGCTTGGTTCAGCATAGGACCGACGAACAGAGCTGCTACTAGAGGATGCCTCCGAGGCTCTCCTCCTCAAAGAAATCCTTCCAAAGAAGTTCATAATGTTCGCGTACAATTTTCTGAAATTTTTTGGTCATGAAAAGTTTATTAACAAATCTTCACAATATTGATAGCAACTACTCATAAGGATGTATAGAGGCCATAGCAAGCATCCAAACTACTTAGAACTCTAAGAATTCAACATGCAAGCTCATCTATAGCAGCACCAAGAGTAGCTAATTATTCTAAATATAAACCACTAAAACAAAAACTAACTGGACACATGGAGGAGTCACATACCAAGCAACAAATCTCCGAAACAGTTTCGAAAACGGAGCTCCGAGCAAAGAGATCAAAATTCGCGGTCTCAGGAGCAAGAACACGAGAGAGAGTGGTAGTGATTTTTTCTGTGTGAATGGAGTAGTGTGGGAGGAAGAAGTAACTGAGGGGGCCCACCAGGTGGGCAGCACCCACTAGGGCGCGCCTCAGGGGTGCTGGTGCGCCCAGGTGGGTTGTGCCCACCTGGTGCACCTCCCTCAGGTATTATTTGCACCAGAAATTCATAAATATTCATAAAAAATCGTATCAGGTTTTCAGAGTATTCTGAGAACTTTTATTTTTGGGTCATTTTTTATTGGACGGAAAAAGCAAAAAATAGACAAAGCATGGCATTTTATTTTATTTAACTAATAAAAA
This sequence comes from Triticum dicoccoides, assembly GCF_002162155.2. Taxonomy (NCBI): domain Eukaryota; kingdom Viridiplantae; phylum Streptophyta; class Magnoliopsida; order Poales; family Poaceae; genus Triticum; species Triticum dicoccoides. The sequence goes on from NC_041391.1 coordinate 456,904,926, forward strand.
CAGAAAACACAAGGTAGGGACAGAAGGTAGTGCTTACTAAATTCATCAGCTTCATACCTCTCAAAAATGATCCATTAATAAGGTTGATCAAGTCTTACTAACAACCACTTTCGGTTAGCATGAAACCGAAGAACTTTCGTAAATCACTAAGTTACCTCAATGGGGATATGAATGTCCCGACAATAAGTATTTCATATTTCTTTTTGACAGTAGGTAGAGGTAGTTGAAAACTTCCAATAGTGATAGTTGGAGATTTTTTCATAACATTAATACCATTCACTTGGAATTGTTTCTTTGGAAAGTGCACCGTATGCTCATTACCATTGATATGAAAAGTGATCTTGCTTTTACTGCAATCAATAACAGCCCCTGCGGTATTCAAGAAGGGTCTACCAAGGATAGTCGACATGTTTTCATCCTCGGGCATCTCAAGTATAACAAAGTCAGTCAAAATAGTAACATTAGCAACAACAACAGGCACATCCTCACAAATACCGATAGGTATGGCAGTTGATTTATCAGCCATTTGCAAAGATATTTCAGTAGGTGTGAGTTTATTCAAGTCAAGTCTTTTATATAAAGAGAAAGGCATAACACTAACACCAGCTCCCAAATCACATAAAGCAGTTTTCACATAATTTCTTTTAATGGAGCAAGGTATAGTTGGTATTCCCGGATCTCCAAGTTTTTTAGGTACTCCATCTTTGAAAGTGTAATTAGCAAGTATAGTGGAGATTTCAGCTTCCGGTATTTTTCTCTTATTGGTGATGATGTGTTTCATATACTTTGCATAAGGAGGCATTTTCAAAATATCAGTCAAGCGAGTGGGCAAAAAGACAGGCCTAATCATTTTAGCAAAGCGTTCACATTCTTCATCATCTTTCTTTTTAGTTGACTTAGGTGGAAAGGGCATAGGCTTTTGAACCCATGGTTCTCTTTTCTTTCCATGTTTTCTAGCAACAAAGTCTCTTTTGTCATATCTTTTATTCTTAGGTTGTGGGTTATCAAGATCAATAGCTGGTTCTATCTCAACATCATTATCTGGTTCTTTATCATTAGGTTGAGTGGTTTCATGAACCTCATCATTATATTTTTCATTATCAGAAGGTGAGTGTTCATTACCAGATTGAGTTTCAGCATCAGAGATAGAAACTTCATTATCATCATCAGGAGGTTTTTCCATTTCAGGTTCACTAGAAGCAGGCAAAGTCTTATCATTTTTCTTCTTGTTTTTCTTTTTAGAAGAACTAGGTGTAGTGGTGTTGTTCCTTTGAGAATCTTGTTCAATTCTCTTTGTGTGTCCCTCAAGATAAAGTGGTTCCTGAGTCATTTTACCTCCTCTAGTTGCCACTCTAAAAGCAAAGTCACGTAACTCTCTTTGAGATTTAGCAACTTGTTCTAATTGCGTTTGAACCATAGAGGCATGTTTTCCTACACCTCTAACATCATTTGAGATTCTAAATAACAAGTCACTTAAGCGAGCAATCATATTAGAGTTGTATTTCAATTGTTTCATAACATTTGCATTGAAGTGATCTTGCTTTCTAATGTAATTATCAAACTCATAAAGGCATTGACTAGGATGTTTATTATGAGGATCATCACTATCATTGAATTTCATTAAAGATTTTACCTCTACCACCTTCGGTGGTGGTGGTGCTTCAAGCCCATGTATTTCTTCGATAGGTGGTAAATTTTTAACATCCTCGACCTTAACCTTTTTCCTTCATAGATTTCTTTGCCTCTTGCATAGATTCAGGACTGAGATATAAGATACCCCTCTTCTTTGGAGTGGGTTTAATAGGCACTTCAGGAGGAGTCCAATCATCATAATTTTTCTATATGTTATTCAATAAGTCTTTAGCTTATTCAATAGTTCGTTCCCTGAAAACACAACCAACACAACTATCTAGGAAGTCCCTAGAAGCATCAGTTAGTCCATTATAAAAGATATCAAGTATTTCATTTTTCTTAAGAGGATGATCAGGCAAAGCATTAAGCAATTGGAGAAGCCTCACCCAAGCTTGTGGGAGACTCTCTTCTTCAATTTGCACAAAGTTAAATATTTCCTGCAAGGCAGCTTGTTTCTTATGAGCAGGGAAATATTTTTCAGAGAAGTAATAGATCATATCCTGGGGACTACACACACAACAAGGAAAAGAGTATTGTACCAAGCTTTAGCATCACCCTTTAATGAGAATGGAAATAACTTGAGAATATAGGAATAGCGAATCTCCTCATCATGAGCAAAAACGGTGGCTATGTCATTCAATTTAGTAAGATGTGCCATAGTAGTTTTAGTTTCATAACCATGGAAAGGATCAGATTCAACCAAAGTGATTAACTCTGGGTCGACAGAGAATTCATAATCCTTATCAGCAATAAAAATAGGTGAAGTACCAAACTCATGATCAAATTTCATTTTAGCATTCAGAGATCTTTCTTTATACTTGCATAATAATTTCTCTAGATCATCTCTATCCTTACAAGCAAGAATATCTCTAGTTGCCTCCTCACTCATAGTGTAACCTGCCGGTACCTTTGGCAATTCATATCTAGGAGGACTAGTTCTAGTAGGTGTTTCAGTAGTTTTAGTTTCAAGTTCATTATCAGATTCAACAATATCATGTTGTCTTACTCTAGCAATTTGTTCATCAAGAAATTCACCTAGTGGCACATCATCAAGCAAGGTACTAGCATCATCATGAGTAGCAGTCATAGCAGAAGTAGCATCATCAATAACTTGTGACATATCAGAATTAATAGCATGTTGTGGAGTTGCAAGTTTACTTATAACAGAAGGTGAATCTAAAGCAGAACTGGATGGCAGTTCCTTACCTCCCCTCATCTTCGAGGAAAAAAATCATAGTCTTAGCATCCTTCAGACTCTTCATAGTGATAATATGATAATAATCCCAAGTGACTCAACAAATGCAGCTGTGCTCCCTGGCCACGACGCCAGAAAAAGGTCTTGATAACCCACAAGTATAGGGGATCGCAACAATTTCGAGGGTAGAGTATTCAGCCCAAATTTATAGATTCGACACATGGGGAGCCAAAGAATATTTGAAGGTATTAGCAACCGAGTTATCAATTCAACCACACCTGGAGATTAATTATCTGCAGCAAAGTGATTAGTAGCATAGTAGTATGATAGTTTTGATGATAGTAGCGGTAGCAACGGTAACAGTAACAGTGATAGCAATGATATTGTAGTAGTAACAATAGCAGTAGCAACAATAGTAACTTAGCAAGAACAATATAAGATAAATTCGTTGGCATTAAATCGGTGACTCGTTGGATGATATTCATCATGAGACAGTTATAACCTAGGGCGATACGGCACTAGCTCCAGTTCATAAATATAATGTAGGCATGTATTCCATAAATAGTCATACATGCTTATGGAAAGAACTTGCATGACATCTTTTGTCCTACCCTCCTATGGCAGTGGGGTCCTATTGGAAACTAAGGGATATTAAGGCCTCCTTTTAATAGAGGACCGGAACAAAGCATTAACACACGGTGAATACATGAACTCCTCAAACTACGGTCATCACCAGGAGTGGTCCTGATTTCTGTCACTCCGGGGTTGTTGGATCATAACACGTAGTAGTGACTATAACTTGCAAGATCGGATCTAGAACATGGATATAATGGTGATAACATAAAAGGTTCAGATCTAGAATCATGGCACCCAGGCCCAAAGTGACAAGCATTAAGCATGGCAAAGTCATAGCAACATCAATCTCAGAACATAGTGTATACTAGGGATCATGCCCTAACAAAACTAACTCGATTACATGATGAATCTCATCCAACTCCTCACCGACCAGCGAGCCTACAAAGGAATTACTCACTCTCGGTGGGTAGCATCATGGAATTGGCGATGGAGATGTGTTGGTGATGACGAAGATCGAAGATCCCCCTCTCCGGAGCGCCAAACGGACTCCAGATCTGCCCTCCTGAGGAAGAACAGGGCTTGGTGGCGGCTCCATATCGTGAAACGCGATAATTCTTTCTCCCCCATTTTTTTTCTGAAAATATAGGATTTTATAGCGTCGGTTTGGAGGTCACTGGGGCCACCAGGTGGGCAGCACCCACCTAGGCACGCCTGGGGGGGGGGGGGCTGGCGCGCCCTGGTGGGTTGTGCCCACCCAGGTGCCCCCCTCAGGTCCATCCTAGCTCCAGAAATTCTCTTTTATTGTATAAAAAATCCTCACAAAGTTTTGTTCCATTCCAAGATCTTTTATTTCTGCACAAAAACAATACCATGGTAGTTCTGCGGAAAACAGTGTCAGTCTGGGGTTAGTTTCATTCAAATCATGCAAATTAGAGTCCAAAACAAGAGGAAAAGTGTTAGGAAAAGTAGATACGTGGGAGACGTATCAACTGCCAAATGAATGAATCACTAGAATCCATGAAAGAAATGCTCTTGGAAATCTTAGCAAGCTCAAGCCAGAGTTCATCATGCTCTCATCAAAGTTTCTCCTAAAGGTGAACTTAAGAGTGTGACCATCCCAGACTTTCTGGATGGTTTTGGCATTGCTCCCTTCAATCACAGTAAAGATCTCAGAACTGCATACTTAATGGAGTTGATCCAAACTAGAGATTCTCCCAAAATCTAATGCTCTTAACATCCCCAAACATCCACATAGATCTAAATTTTATTGCTTTTGCTGCCCACATTACTCTGTTCCAGAAGTTAGAGGACCCAAGAGCATCACCATGGGGGAGGTTGCAAGGTACTTGGCATCTACAAATTTCCTCCAGACCCCCCTCTCCTACCATGTACATCTTAACTTAGGAACCTAAGAGGCAAATATTGAGGTCATGCAGGTTAGGGATAGGAATCCCAAGCCCTTCAAACTCATGTTTCATATTACCTTCGTCCCAAAACGTGTCTAGATACATTTGTATCAAGAAAAATCTAAGACAAGTAATTTGGGACATAGGGAGTACATACTAGCTGCCAGTTGGCCAAATGAATCTTTCTATGTCCCTCGAAATCATTCCATAGATAGTTATCCATTTGGTAGTTGATGATATCTAAAGCCTGCCTAGGGAATTTAAAGAAATGTAACAAGTACATAGGGATGTCGGCTAAACATGACTTAATTAGGACTACCGTGGGTTTATAGGACAATAGCTTCCCCCTCCATGTAACACCCCTATTGTTAAGCTATAGTGATCTGATACGTCTCCAACGTATCTATAATTTTTGATTACTCCATGCTATTATATTATCTGTTTTGGATGTTTTATATGCATTAATATGCTATTTTATATTATTTTTAGGACTAACTTATTAACCCAGAGCCTAGTGCAGTTTCTGTTTTTTCCCTTGTTTTTGAGTTTTATACAAAAGGAATATCAAACGGAGTCCAAACGGAATAAAACTTTCACGATGATTTTCTTGGACCAGAAGACATCCATGGAACTTGGAATCCAAGTCAGAAGAATCTCGAGGGATCCACAAGCCCTTAGGGCGCACCCTAGGGGGGGGGCGCCTCCTAGCTTGTGCCCCTTCGGGAGTCCACCGACCTCCCTCTCGGTTCTATAAATTCGCAAATATTCCCAAATGACCAGAAGCGTCCACCAAAATACTTTTCCGCCGCCGTAACCTTCTGTACCCGTGAGATCCCATCTAGGGACCTTTTCTGGCATCCTGCCGGAGGGGGATTCGATCATGGAGGGCTTCTATATCAACCCTATTGCCCTTCCGATTAAGCGTGAGTAGTTTATCTCAGACCTATGGGTCCATAGCTAGTAGCTAGATGGCTTCTTCTCTCTCTTTGATCCTCAATACCATGTTCTCCTCGATATTCTTGGAGATCTATCTGATGTAATCTTCTTTTGCGGTGTGTTTGTCGAGATCTGATGAATTGTGGATTTATGATCAGATTATCTATGAATATTATTTGAATCTTCTCTGAATTCTCATATGCATGATTTGATATCTTTGTATTTATCTTCCAATTATCGGTTTGGTTTGGCCAACTAGATTGGTTTTTCTTGCAATGGAAGAGGTGCTTAGTTTTGGGTTCAATCTTGCGGTGTCCTCACCCAGTGGCAAAGTAGGGGTAGCGAGGCACGTATTTGCATTGTTGCCATCAAGGGTAAAAAGATGGGGTTTTCATCATATTGCTTGAGTTTATCCCTCTACATCATGTCATCTTACTTAAGGCGTTACTCCGTTCTTATGAACTTAATACTCTAGATGCATGCTGGATAGCAGTCGATTTGTGGAGTAATAGTAGTAGATGCAGAATCGTTTCGGTCTACTTGACACGGATGTGATGCCTATATTCATAATCATTGCCTTGGATATCGTCATAACTTTGCGCTTTTATATCAATTGCTCGACAATAATTTGTTCACCCATCGTATTATTTTCCTTCAAGAGATAAGCCTCTAGTGAAACCTATGGCCCCCGCGTCTATTTTTGATCATATATTTTCAGATCTATAAACCAAAAAACCCAAAAATATCTCGCTGCAATTTACTTACTTTTATTTTACATTTTAGTAATCTTTTATACCTATCTCTATCAAATCTTACCTTTGCAAGTGACCGTGAAGGGATTGATAACCCCTTTATCGCGTTGGGAGCAAGTGTTTAATTGTTTGTGCAGGTGCATAGACTGGAGACTTGCTTGTATCTCCTACTGGATTGATATCTTGGTTCTTAACTGAGGGAAATACTTATCTCTACTTTGCTGCATCACCCTTTCATCTTCAAGGGAAAAACCAATGCATGCTCAGGAAGTAGTAGGAAGAATTTCTGGCGCCGTTGCCGGGGAGATCTACATCAAGCCTACCAAGTACCCATCATAAACTCTCATCTCTTGCATTACATTATTTGCCATTTGCCTCTCGTTTTCCTCTCCCCCACTTCTAAAACGTCTTCAGAAAAATACAAAAAGATTTGCCTTTTTATTTGCCCTTCTTTCGTTCGTCTTTCTGTTAGCTTTTTCGTTTGCTTGTGTGCTAGATTGCCTGGTTTGTCACGATGACTCAAGAGAATACCAAGTTGTGTGACTTTTCCAATACTAATAATAATGATTTTATTAGTACTCCGATAGCTCCCGCCACTAGTGTGAAATCTTATGAAATTAATGCCGCTTTGCTGAATCTCATTATGAAAGATCAACTTTTTGGCCTTCCTAGTGAAGATGCCGCATCCATCTAAATACTTTCACTTAGTTGTGTGATATGCAAAAGAATAAAGATGTGGATTGATACTTCTTGAGCTTGCGTTGGTTTTTTCCATGAAGAGGAAAGGGTGATGCAGCAAAGTAGAGATAAGTATTTCCCTCAGTTTGAGAACCAAGGTATCAATCTAGTAGGAGACAACACACAAATCACCGAATACCTGCACAAACAATCAAACAAACTTGCACCCAACACGATAAAGGGGTTTTCAATCCCTTCACGCTTACTTGCAAAAGTGAGATATGATAGAGATAGATAAATGACAAAGTAAATATTTTTGGTATTTTTGGTTTATAGATCGGAAAGTAAAAGATTGCAAGAATAGTAGATCGGAAACTAAAATTGTAGATCGGAAATTTATATGATGGAAAATAGACCCGGGGGCCATAGGTTTCACTAGAGGCTTCTATCAAGATAGAAAATGATGTGGTGGGCGAACAAATTACTGCCGAGCAATTGATAGAAGAGCGCAAAGTTATGATGATATCTAAGGCAATGATCATGAATATAGGCATCACGTCCATGTCATGTAGACTGAAACGATTCTACATGTACTACTATTACTCCACATCGACCGCTATCCAACATGCATCTAGAGTATTAAGTTCATAAAGAACGGAGTAACGCATTAAATAAGATGACATGATGTAGAGGAATTAACTCAAGCAATATGATGAAAACCCCATCTTTTTATCCTCAATGGCAACAATACAATACGTGCCTTGTTGCCCCTACTATCACTGGGAAAGGACACTACAAGATTGAACCCAAAGCTAAGCACTTCTCCCATTGCAAGAAAAACCAATCTAGTTGGCCAAACCAAACCGATAATTCGAATAGACTTGCAAAGACATCAAATCATGCATATAAGAATTCAGAGAAGATTCAAATGATATTCATAGATAAGCTGATCATAAATCCACAATTCATCGGATCTCGGCAAACACACAGCAAAAAGGTATTACATTGAATAGATATCCAAGAACATGAAGGAGAACATGGTATTGAGAATCAAAGAGATAGAAGAAGCCATCTAGCTACTAGCTATGGACCCGTAGGTCTGAGGTAAACTACTCACGCTTCATCGGAAGGGCAATGGTGTTGATGTAGAAGCCCTCCATGATCGAATCCCCCTCTGGCAGGATGCCAGAAAAGGCCCCTAGATGGGATCTCACGGGTACAGAAGGTTGCGGCAGTGGAAACGTATTTTAGTGGATTCCTCTGGTGGTTTGGGCATATAAGAGTATATATAGGCGAAAGAATTAGGCCAGGAGACCCATGAGGGGCCCACAAGACAGGGGGCGCGCCCTACCCTTCAGGGTGCGCCCTCCACCCTTGTGGCCGCCTCGAGGCTCCTCCAACTTCATCTCCAAGTCTCCTGGTTTGCTTCTGGACCAAGAAAGATCATTGCGAAAGTTTTATTACGTTGGTATTCCTTTTTGCGAAACTCTAAAACAGGGAAAAACAGGAACTGGCACTGGGCTCTAGGTTAATAGGTTAGTCCCAAAACTAATATAAAATAGCATAATAATGCATATAAAACATCCAAAATAGATAATATAATAGTATGGAACAATCAAAAATTATAGACATGTTGGAGACGTATCAAGCATCCCCAAGTTAATTCCTGCTCGTCCTCGAGTAGGTAAATGATAAAAATAGAATTTTTTGATGTGGAATGCTACCTAACATATTTATCCATGTAATTTCCTTTATTGTGGCATGAATGTTCAGATCTGAGAGATTCAAGACAAAAGTTTAATATTGATATAAAAACGATAATAATTCAAGCATACTAATAAAGCAATCATGTCTTCTCAAAATAACATAGCCAAAGAAAGCTATCCCTACAAAATCATATAGTCTGGATATGCTCCATCTTCATCACACAAAATATATAAATCATGCACAACCCTAATGACAAGCCAAGCAATTGTTTCATACTTTTGATGTTCTCAAACTTTTTCAACTTTCACGCAATACATGAGCGTGAGCCATGGATATAGCACTATAGGTGGAATAGAATATGGTGGTTGTGGAGACGACAAAAAGAGGGAGATAGTCTCACATCAACTAGGCGTATCAACGGGCTATGGAGATGCCCATCAATAGATATCAATGTGAGTGAGTAGGGATTGCCATGCAGCGGATGCACTAGAGCTATAAGTTTATGAAAGCTCAAAAACAAACTAAGTGGGTGTGCATCCAACTCGCTTGCTCACGAAGACCTAGGACAATTTTAGGAAGCCTATCATTGAAATATACAAGCCAAGTTATATAATTAAAAATTCCCACTAGTATATGAAAGTGATATCATAGGAGACTCTCTATCATGAAGATCATGGTGCTACTTTGAAGCACAAGTGTGGAAAAAGGATAGTAACATTGCCCCTTTTCTCTTTTTCTCTCATTTTTTGGGCCTTTCCCATTTTTTTGGCCTCTCTCTTTTTTTCCGTACGGAGTCTCATCCCTACTTGTGGGGGAATCATAGTGTCCATCATCCTTTCCTCACTGGTTCAATGCTCTTATAATGAAGATCATCACACTTTTATTTACTTACAACTCAAGAATTACAACTCGATACCTAGAACAAAATATGACTCTATATGAATGCCTCCGGCGGTGTATCGGGATGTGCAATGAATCAAGAGTGACATGTATGAAAGAATTATGAAAGGTGGCTTTGCCACAAATACGATGTCAACTACATGATCATGCAAAGCAATATGACAATGATGAAGTGTGTCATAATAAACAGAACGGTGGAAAGTTGCATGGCAATATATCTCGGAATGGCTTTGGAAATGCCATAATAGGTAGGTATGGTGGCTGTTTTGAGGAAGGTATATGGTGGGTGTATGGTACTGGTGTGCGACACAACAGAGGCTAGCAATGGTGGAAGGGTGAGAGTGCGTATAATCCATGGACTCAATATTAGTCATAAAGAACTCACATACTTATTGCAAAAAGCTATTAGTTATCGAAATGAAGTATTACATGCATGCTCCTAGGGGGATAGATTGGTAGGAAAAGACCGTCGCTCATCCCCGACCGCCACCCATAAGGAAGACAATCCAAAAATAAATCATGCTCTGACTTCATCACATAACGGTTCACCATACGTGCATGCTACGAGAATTACAAACATTAACACAAGTATCTCTCAAATTCACAACTACTCACTAGCATGACTCTAATATCACCATCTTCATATCTCAAAACAATCATAAAGAATCAAACTTCTCATAGTATTCGATACACTTTATATGAAAGTTTTTATTATATCCATCTTGGATGCCTATCATATTAGGACTAAATTTCTAACCAAACCAAATTACCATGTTGTTTAAAGAATCTAAAAATAATATAAGTGAAGCATGAGAGTTCATCAATTTCTATAAAATAAAACCACCGCCGTGCTCTAAAAAGATATAAGTGAAGCACTAGAGCAATATTGCCTAGCTCAAAAGATATAAGTGAAGTACATAGAGTATTCTAATAAATCACGATTCATGCGTGTCACTCTCAAAAGGTGTGTACAGCAAGGATGATTGTGGAAAACTAAAAAGCAAAGACTCAAATCATACAAGATGCTCCAAGCAAAACACATATCATGTGGTGAATAAAAATATAGCCTCAAGTAAAGTTACCGATAGATGAAGACGAAAGAGGGGATGCCTTCCGGGGCATCTCCAAGGTAAGGCTCTTGGTTATCCTTGAATATTACCTTGGGGTGCCTTGGGCATCCCCAATCTTAGGCTCTTGCCACTCCTTATTCCATAGTCCATCAAATCTTTACCCAAAACTTGAAAACTTCACAACACAAAACTCAACAGAAAATCTCATAAGCTTCGTTAGTATAATAAAATAAATCATCACTTTATGGTACTGTTGCAAACTCATTATTTATTTATGTTGGTGTAATATATACTGTATTCCAACTTTTCCATGGTTCATACCCCCCGATACTACCCATAGGTTCATCCAAATAAGCAAACAACACATAGAAAACAGAATCTATCAAAAACAGAACAATCTGTAGTAATCTGTAACTCTTGAATACTTCTATAACTCCAAAAATTCTGAAACATTAGGATGACCTGGGAAATTTGTGCACCAATCTAGAGCAAAAAAGATCAGATCAAAATCACGTTTAAATAAAATCCTGAAAATTATTTACTGGGCACAAAAGTTTCTGTTTTTCAGCAGGATCAAAACAACTATCACTATAAGCTATCCCAAAGGTCTTACTTGGCACAAACACTAATTAAAACACAAAACCATATCTAACCAGAGGCTAGATGAATTATTCAAAGCAAAACAGGAACAAAAAGCAAAGAACAAAAAATAAAATTGGGTTGCCTCCCAACAAGCGCTATTGTTTAATGCCCTTAGCTAGGCATAAAAACACGAATAGATCTAGGTATTGTCATCATTGGTATGCAATCCATAAGTAGCTCTCATAAAAGATTCATATGGCAATTTAATTTTCTTTCTAGGAAAGTGTTCCATGCCATTCCTTAATGGAAATTGAAATCTAATGTTTCCTTCTTTCATATCAATAATTGCACCAACCGTTCTAAGGAAAGGTCTACCAAGAATAATAGGACATGTAGGATTGCAATCTATATCAAGAACAATAAAATCTCTGGGCACATAATTCCTATTTGCAACAATAAGAACATCATTAATCCTTCCCATAGGTTTCTTAATAGTGGAATCTGCAAGATGCAAATTTAAAGAACAATCATCAAATTCACGGAAACCTAACACATCACATAAAGTTTTTGGAATTGTGGAAATGCTAGCACCCAAATCACACAAAACATGGCACTCATAATCTTTAATTTAATGTTAATAGTAGGTTCCCATTCATCATAAGGTTTTCTAGGGACAGAAACTTCCAATTCAAGCTTTTCTTCAAAAGATTGCATCATAGCATCAACGCTATGTTTAGTAAAAGCTTTGTTTTGATTATAAGCATGAGGAGAATTCAACATGGATTGCAAGAAGGAAATACAATCTATTAAAGAACAATTATCATAATTAAAATTCCTTGAAATCAAAAAGAGTGGGTTCATCGCTACTTAAAGTCTTGACCTCACCAATCCCACTTTTATCAATTTTTGCATCTAGATCTAAAACTCCGAATCATTGGGACTCCTTTTAACTAAAGTTGACTCATCTCCAGTCCCATCTTTATCAAGATTTATATTAGAAAATAAAGATTTAATAGGAGTCACATCAATCAGTTTAAGATCTTCATCATTATTTTCACGAAAACTAGAAGAACACGCTTTTTCAAACAAATCTTGTTTAGCACACATCTTAGTGGTTCTTTCTTTGCACTCATCAATGGAAATTCTCATGGCTTTGAGAGACTCATTAATATCATGCTTGGGTGGAATAGATCTAAGTTTCAAAGAATCAACATCAAGAGAAAATCTATCCACGTTCCTAGCCAAATCATCGATCTTGAGATTTTTTTTTCAATCAAAGCATTGAATTTTTTTTGCGAACTCATAAATTCTTTAACACTAATATAAAAATCAGAGGGCATATTATTAAAATTTTCATAAGAATTATTGTAGGAATTACCATAATTATTAGAGGAATTACTAGGAAATGACCTAGGATTAAAATTACCTCTGCACGCGTTATTACCAAAATTGTTCATACCAACAAAATTCACATCCATAGATTCATTATTATTCTAAATCAAAGTGGACAAAGGCATATCATTAGGATCAATACAATCACTCTTAGTAGCAAATAATTTCATAAGTTCATCCATCTTTCCACTCAAAACATTAATTTCTTCAATTGCATGCACCTTTTTACTAGTTGAAGATCTTTCGGTGTGCCATTTCGCATAATTAACCATAATATTATCTAGGAGTTTAGTAGCCTCTCGTAAAGTAATTTCCATAAAAGTGCCTCCCGCGGCCGAATCTAAGAGATTTCTAGAAGCAAAATTCAATCCGGCATAATTTTTTTTGTATAATCATCCATAAATTCAAATCATGTGTAGGGCAATTTCGTATCATCAATTTCATGCTCTCCCAAGATTGTGCAACATGTTCATGATCAAGTTGCTTAAAATTCATAATATCTTTCCTAAGGGAGATGATCTTAGTGGGAGGAAAATACTTAGAGATGAAAGCATCTTTACACTTGTTCCACGAATCAATACTATTTTTAGGCAAAGATGAAAACCAAGTTTTAACACGATCTCTAAGGGAAAACGGAAATAGATTCTGTCAATATAATTAGCCACATCTTTTTTCTTTTGCATATCACACAGATCAACAAAGTTGTTTAGATGGGATGCGACATCTTCACTAGGAAGGCCAGAAAATTGATCTTTCATAACAAGATTCAGCAAAGCCGCATTAATTTCACAAAGATTTCGCATTAGTAGCGGGAGCAATCGGAGTACTAATAAAATAATTGTTATTAGTGTTGCCAAAATCACACAATTTGGTATTATCTTGAGCCAATGTGACAAAGCAAGCAATCCAACACACAAGCACACAAAAAGCGAGCGAGAAAGACGAATAGAAGAGGGGCGAAGAAAAGGCAAATCTTTTCAAAAATCATTTTAGAAGTGGGGGAGAGGAAAATGAGAGGCGAATGGCGAATAATGTAATGTGATGAGAGTTTATGATGGTTACTTGGTATGTCTTGACTTGGCGTAGATCTCCCCGGCAACAGTGCCAGAAATTCTTCCCGCTACTTCTTGAGCACACGCTGGTTTTTCCCTTGAAGAGGAAAGGGTGATGCAGCAAAGTAGAGATAAGTATTTTCCTTAGTTTGAGAACCAAGGTATCAATCTAGTAGGAGACAACGCACAAATCACCGAATACCTGCACAAACAATCAAACAAACTTGCACCCAATGCGATAAAGGGGTTGTCAATCCCTTCACGGTTACTTGCAAAAGTGAGATCTGATAGAGTTAGATAAACAATAAAGTAAATATTTTTGGTATTTTTGGTTTATAGATCGGAAAGTAAAAGATTGCAAGAATAGTAGATCGGAAACTAAAATTGTAGATCGGAAACTTATATGATGGAAAATAGACCCCGGGGCCATAGGTTTCACTAGAGGCTTCTCTCAAGATAGAAAATAACATGGTGGGTGAACAAATTACTGCCGAGCAATTGATAGAAGAGCGCAAAGTTATGACGATATCTAAGGCAATGATCATGAATATAGGCAGCACGCCCATGTGAACTAGACCGAAACGATTCTGCATCTAGTACTATTACTCCACATCGACCGCTATCCAGCATGCATCTAGAGTATTAAGTTCATAAAGAACGGAGTAACGCATTAAGTAAGATGACATGATGTAGAGGAATTAACTCAAGCAATATGATGAAAACCCCATCTTTTTTATCCTCGATGGAAACAATACAATTATGCATGATGCCCCTACTATCACTGGGAAAGGACACCGCAAGATTGAACCCAAAGCTAAGAACTTCTCCCATTGCAATAAAAACCAATCTAGTTGGCCAAACCAAACCGATAATTCGAACAGACTTGCAAAGACATCAAATCATGCATATAAGAATTTGGAGAAGATTCAATTAATATTCATAGATAAGCTGATCATAAATCCACAATTCATCGGATCTCGGCAAACACACCGCAAAAAGGCATTACATCGAATAGATCTCCAAGAACATCAAGGAGAACATGGTATTGAGAATCAAAGAGAGAGAAGAAGCCATCTAGCTACTAGCTATGGACCCGTAGGTCTGAGGTAAACTACTCACGCTTCATCGGAAGGGCAATGGTGTTGATGTAGAAGCCCTCTGTGATCAAATCCCCCTCTGGCAGGATGCCGGAAAAGGCCCCTAGATGGGATCTCAAGGGTACAGAAGGTTGCGGCGGTGGAAAAGTATTTTCGTTGATGCCTCTGGTGGTTTGGGCATATAAGAGTATATATAGGCAAAAGAATTAGGTCAGGAGACCCACGAGGGGCCCACAAGACAGGGGGGCACGCCCTACCCTCCAGGGCGCACGCTCCACCCTTTTGGCTGCCACGAGGCTCCTTCGACTTCATATCCAAGTCTCCTGGTTTGCTTCTGGTCCAAGAAAGATCATCACGAAAGTTTTATTCAGTTTGGTACTCCTTTTCTGCAAAACTCTTAAACATGAAAAAAACAGGAACTGGCACTGGGCTCTAGGTAAATAGGTTGGTCCCAAAAATAATATAAAATAGCATAATAATGCATATAAAACATCCAAAACAAATAATATAATAGCATGGAACAATAAAAAAATTATAGATACATTGGAGACATATCATGGATAATGATATGGTTAAATTGAAGCTATTTCCGTTCTCACCATGAGATCGTGCTAAAACTTGGTTTTCATCTTTGCCTAAATATAGTATTGATTCATGGAACAAGTGTAAAGATGCTTTTATTTCCAAGTATTTTCCCCCCGCTAAGATCATCTACCTTAGGAACGATATAAAGAATTTTAAGCAACTTGATCATGAACATGTTGCACAATCTTGGGAGAGGATGAAATTGATGATAGGAAATTGCCCTACTCATGGTTTAAGTTTATGAATGATCATATAATTTTTTATGTTGGATTG
This sequence comes from Triticum dicoccoides, assembly GCF_002162155.2. Taxonomy (NCBI): domain Eukaryota; kingdom Viridiplantae; phylum Streptophyta; class Magnoliopsida; order Poales; family Poaceae; genus Triticum; species Triticum dicoccoides. The sequence goes on from NC_041391.1 coordinate 456,920,759, forward strand.
AATTTTGCATCTAAAAATCTTTTAGATTCGGTCACGGGAGGTACTTTTACGGAAATCACATTAGGAGAAGCTACTAAACTCCTAGATAATATCATGGCTAATTACTCTCAATGGCTTACCGAAAGATCCTCTACTAGTAAAAAAGTGCATGCGATTGAAGAAATTAATGTTTCGAGTGGGAAGATGGATGAACTTATGAAATTGTTTGCTAGTAAGAGTGCTCATATTGATCCTAATGATATGCCTTTGTCCACTTTGATTGACAATAATAATGAATCTATGGATGTAAGTTTTGTTGGCAGGAACAATTTTGGTAATAACGCGTATAGAGGTAATTTCAACCCTAGGCCGTTTCCTCGTAATTCCTCTAATAATTATGATAAGTCCTACAACAATTCTTATGGAAATTATAATAAGATGCCCTATGACCTTTAGAACAATATTAAAGAATTTATTAGTTCTCAAAAGAATTTCAATGCTATGGTTGAAGAAAAATTGCTTAAGTTTGATGATTTGGCTAGGAACGTGGATAGAATTTCTCTTGAGATTGATTCTTTTAAAAGTAGATCTATTACACCCAAGGATGATATTAATGAGTATCTAAAAGCTATCAAAATTTCTATTGATGAGTGTAAATAAAAACCGCTGGGATGCATGCTAAGCGAGATTGGTTTGTAAAAGTGTGTTCTTCAATTTCTTGTGAAAATAATGATGATCTTAAAGTGAGTGATGTGACTCCTATTGAATCTTTGTTTTGTGATGCAAATATTGATAAATATGGGACTGGAGATGAGTCAACTTTATCTAAAAGGCGTCCCAATGATTCGGAGTTTATAGATCTTGATGCAAAAATTTATAAAAGTGGGATTGGAGAGGTCAAAACTTTAAGTAGCTGTAAGGGCATATTTATCCCTTAGTAGTTTTGGTGATTTATGAAAATGCGTTTGCGGACTAATCATGTGCATTGAGCTTTTCAGATATATCATGTCTGAACACAAGACGATTTGATGCCCCTCGAAGACTATTGAAGATGGTGTTTCTCTACGTTTCTTTTCGGTGGATTTGAGTCGTAGGAAAGCCGTACTATTAATAGGGGGTCCGCGTTGGAAAGGTTTGGGTGGAATCTCACGTACACATGTTCCTTTTGCACCTCCTTTCCTTTGGCTCTTTGGATCTTCCTCCGTCTCACTGTGTCTCTGCAGAATGAAGGACTCCTAGTGTTGCTGTTCAAAGGCTCGCGGTAGTACTGCTCCCCAGAGCGGTACTACCGTAGGCCCTAGCGGTAGTACCGGGCCTGGCACGGTAGTACCGTAGGTGCCCATGGTAGTACCGCTCCTTCTGAGTGATAGTACTGTGAGCTCTGGGCTGGCGCTGCTGCGCGAGCGGTAGTAGCGGCAGATGTAATTTTTTACATCCGCGCCCTACGCGGTAGTACCGTGCTCCGGTGCGGTAGTACCGGGAAGCCTAGCCAGGCACAGCGGCATGAGCGGAAGTAGGGGCGGATGTAATTTTTTGCATATGCACCCTACACGGTAGTACCGCACCTGGTTTGCGGTAGTACCGTGTCGGACTTTTGCATAGATAAAAACTCAGGGGATGTAGTCACAGATGTATTTTTTTATATCCGTGCCTACCATGCCTGGATGGTGCCTGCCATGCGGTAGTACCACATAGGGTCGCAGTAGTACCACGCCAGCGGTTCTACCGCACCCATGTCGGTGCTCATCAGGACGAGTCCAGGCCCTGCCGCGCCCACGGTAGTACCGCGGACTACCGCGGTAGTACGCAGGCCTGTGCGGTAGTACCGCTCCAGTGGTGCAGTAGTACCGCGGGTCGTGGGCTGAGTGGTGGGTAACGGTTGGAATTGTCCCTTGACTATAAAAGGGGTGTCTTCTTCCGCTAGTTGACTACCTCTTCCCTCCCCAAGCTCCATTGATGCTCTAAGCTCCATTTTCGTCCGATCTCTCTCCCTAGCCAATCAAACTTGTTGATTCTTTAGTGATTGCTTGAGAAGGCCCCGATCTACACTTCCACCAAGAGAAATTTGATTCCCCCCACTAATCCCTTACGGATCTTGTTACCCTTGGGTGTTTGAGCACCCTAGATGGTTGAGGTCACCATGGAGCCATAGTCCATTGTGGTGAAGCTTCATGGTGTCGTTGGGAGCCTCCAATTAAGTTGTGGAGATTTCCCCAACCTTGTTTGTAAAGGTTCGGTCACCGCCTCCAAGGGCAACAATAGTGGAATCACGAGATCTCGCATTGAGTGAAGGCGTGATGAGAATACGGTGGCCCTAGTGGCTTCTTGGGGAGCATTGTGCCTCCACATCGCTCCAACGGAGACGTACTTCCCCTCAAAGGGAAGGAACTTCGGCAACACATCCTCGTCTCCATCGGTTCCACTCTTGGTTATCTCTTACCTTTACTTGTGCAAGATATATTGTGTTCTATCCTTTGCTTGCTTGTGTGCTTAGTGTTGTTGCATCATATAGGTTGCTCACCTAGTTGCATATCTAGACAACCTACTTTGATGCAAAGTTTAATTTGGTAAAGAAAAGCTAAAAAATGTTATTTGCCTATTCACCCCCCCTCTAGTCAACTATATCGATCCTTTCAATTGGTATCAGAGCCTCGTCTCTTTATTAAGGACTTTGCCGTCCGAAGAGTATGGTTGACACCGTAGACGGTGAGGAGGAGCACCCCGGTGTGATTCCGTCCTCGTCTATGGCCAATGGGGCATCCCCGGTCTCACGTGAGGAATTCAATGTGGCTTTGGATACATTGAAAACCTCCATGACGATCGAGGTCAAAGGCATGTCCAAAGAGTTCCTTGATGGTCTTAAATTATCCACCGCACCTTTGGAAGTGGTTTCTCCCACTAACAAGGTGGTGGATGCCAACTCCGATAAGGGGGAAGCTGTCACGCCCAATATGCGACCCTATCCAAACGGAACTCGAAGGTCCCACCAAGGATAGACCCGCATATTGAAACGCTTTTGCAAGGTGGATATCATTACATCAACATTACATAATAGATGGGGATACATACATAAGGCATACAATGCCACACGAATACAACATCACAATACAAAGAGCATCATCTGACTACAGATGAAACACAAACAAAAACTCAAACGACATCCACCCTGCTAGCCCAGGCTGCCGACCTGGAACCTATCCCCTGATCGAAGAAGCAGAAGAAGAACTCAACGCAAGCAAGCATCGCTCTCGCGTCATGATCATCGCACAACCTGTACCTGCAACTGTTGTTGTAGTAATCTGTGAGCCACGAGGACTCAGCAATCCCATTACAATGGGTATCAAGACTAGCAAAGCTTAAAGGGAAAATGAAGGGGTAAAGTGGTGAGGTTGCAGCAGCGACTAAGCATATATGGTGGCTAACACACGCAAATAAGAGCGAGAAGAGAGCAAGCAGAACGGTTGTCAACTAGTAATGATCACGAAGTGATCCTGAACTCCTACTTACGTCAAACATAACCCAAAAACCGTGTTCACTTCCCGGACTCCGCCAAAAAGAGACCATCACGTCTATGCACACGGTTGATGCATTTTATTTCGGATCTGGTGTCAAGTTATCTACAACCGGATATTAACAAATTCCCATCCGCCAATAACCGCAGGCACGACTTTCGAAAGATTATACCCTGCAGGGGTGTCCCAACTTAGCCCATGACAAGCTCTCGTGATCAACGAAGGAATAGACCTTCTCCCAGGAAGACCCGATCAGATTCGGAATCCCGGTTTACAAGACATTTCGACAATGGTAAAAGAAGACCAGCAAAGCCTCCCGCCGTGCCGACAAATCCCGATAGGAGCTGCACATATCTCGTTCTCAGGGCACACCGGATTGTCCAAACTTCCGGTAGGCCAGCCCAGAGTTGCCCCTGGTGGCCACCGGCGGTTGACAGGTTGGACCAACACTCACAACGAGCACTGGCCCGGGGGGGGGATAATATAAAGATGACCCTCGAGAGCGCGACTCCCAAGGGAAAAGTATAGGTGGTGGTGAGGCAAATGGTAAAACCAAGGTTGGGCCTTCCTGGAGGAGTTTTATTCAAAGCAAACTGTCAAGGGGGTCCCATAAATCACCCGACCGCGTAAGGAACGCAAAATCTGGGAACATAACACTGGTATGACGGAAACTAGGGCGGCAAGAGTGGAACAAAACACCAGGCAAAAGGCCGAGTCTTCCATCCTTTACCAAATATATAGATGCATTAATGATAATATAAGAGATATTGTGATATCCCAACCAAAATCCTGTCCACCATGGAGAAATCTTCAACTTCACCTGCAACTAGCAACGCTATAAGAGGGCTGAGCAAAGCGGTAACATAGCCAAGCAACGGTTTGCATAGGAAATGTGTCAAAGGTTAGAGGTTCATGGCAATTTGGGATGGCTCGATAAACAGGTGATAGGTAGCGCAGCAAAGCGATAGAACGAAGCAACTAGCATAGCAATGATAGTAGTGAGATCCAGGGTAGCGGTCATCTTGCCTGAAATCCCGCTAGGAAGAAGAACGAGTCCATGAAGAAGACGAACGGATGAAGCCGAACCAACCGTAGACGAACGAATCCTCATGATCGCAACGAAACAGGAACTATCGAAAAGAAGCACACAACATAGTAAACACACCACACATGAACAAGGCATGATGCACAACAAGCATGACGCATGACAAGACTACATGAAGCTACTCATGGCAAGAGATGATGCAAACAAGAGCAACACATCAAGGCAAGTTTAAATGAGGCCGAGAACAACATATAACAATTCCGGTAAGTCCTCATATGCATATTTTGAAATTGGTCCAGATCTGAATAAACCTTATGTTCAAGTTGTTAAACAGCAAGTTAAGATACACAAAGATGATCTACATGAGATTCTAGTCAAGTTACATATAAAGTTCATTTAGTACGGAGCTACGGCCTAGAAGATATGAGCAACACAAGTTAAACATGGCATTGATGCAAAATGCACCCAAACATCAAGCAAACACCTCAAAACAAGGATGCAACATGATAATATGAAACTACATGCAATTCTAAGCAAGTTTCATATAGAGCACACTCAAAACGGAGCAACGGTTCAACACACACACATGAAACAAGTTTAAAGGACAAGCTGTCCAAAACAGCAACTAGGCATATTGCAAGCATCAAAACAACATGCTACAACACCCCAACATAATAACAAAAGGCATGGGCATGATGTACAGGTAAAGCATAACAAAACATGAACACTGAGCTATCTCCAGAAATCACTAGATCATGCTCAAACACACATGGTAAGATTGCAAGTAATAACAATTCAGACTTTGTAGAAAATAACATCACGATGCAATGTTTAGAGCTATCAAACAACATGTTACAGGAACTTATCATGGCAAACAAATACATGGCATGATTCTACTCAAAGCATAGATCAGAAGACCCTTACTGACCATAAGCCAAAAAGGATCAGAAAATATGATGGCACCCATGTAAACATAGCAAGTTATATACAGATTCAAACATGGCAGGAACATAATTATGAAGGCATGTAGATGAGTTGTACCACTCAATACAAAGCAATACATGGCATGGCAAGGCACCAAACAGTAAGAAGACATGTTTGTGAAGCTAAGCATGGCAATAGCATGGTCATAGGGTGCATGGATCACTAGGAAAACACATGGAAACAACTGAACTTAATGTAAACAAGCTGACATCAACATTATGAAGCAACTTTGGAGCAAGATATGAACAATCTAGAGCAAGCTATAAATGCAATCAGGGGCATGGATGAATAGAGGATGACATGTAGATCAAAACATGTTTATATAACATCTCCAGATTATGCATATAATGATTAGTAGCAACATGTTTATATAGCATCACGAAATAACAGATTCAGCCTAGCAAAACAGCAACATCATGTACCCTACTTAACAAGCTCGATTCACTCACCACAAGTCATTGCATGACAAGATAAGCCTAGCATCATCAATAAGGCATGTTTGTGAAACAAACCAAGTCAAGAACAAGTCCATAGCATGCAAGGATCAACTATAGCAAGCTTGGCCAAATTGAATAACATGTAAACAATCTGCCAGGAAACATTTTGAAGCAAAAGTAGAGCACGAAAATGACATGCTAGACTACTCCAAAATTGCAACCAAGGGCATTAATGGATAGAAAATAACCAAGTGTTCAAAACACTCTTACTGAAGTATCTCAAAATATGCATGAATCTCTCTGTAGCAACAAGTTTACATGGCATCAAAATAACAACAGAACAAGGACTAAAATCAGCAACATCACGATGCCTAGTTTGCATGCTTGTGCTAGCCACCACATTGATCACAAAAATACATGGTAAGCACCCCTGTAAAGATGGCATGGCATAGTTCAAAACACATGTAGACATCAATCTCATAGGATGCACACATCAATCATGGCAAAAATGACAAAAGAGCTCGTTCTGTTAACAGACAACAGAAAACATCATGAAACACTCTTACAACAATAATTCAGGCATCTAGATGACCTCAAATAAATATGATGCAATGGAATGAAATGATGTACTCGTTGAGACGAACAATTTGACATATTACACGCACGAAATGGAGCTACGGATGGAGAGATACAATGCAATGAATATGGCATGATGATAACAAAATTTAGGGACTTGCTCACTTTTTTGGAGAAAAACAGAGTGAGCGCGGGATAGCTAAATGTCGCACCGAGCGGGATTCAGGCGGGCTGCTCACCATGGGCCACTGGTCCGGCTCGGTGAAGAGGAGGTGAGGCAGGCCGGAGGGAGCAGCTGGG
>NC_041391.1:456928006-456967155 GCF_002162155.2 Triticum dicoccoides
AAGAGAAGGGAGGAGGAGAGGGACGGGGCCGGCCTGCTGCTGGAGTCCGACGGCGGCGGCGTTCCTCCGACGAGGCGGCGGGGTCGAGCATGGCAGGGCGACGCGGACGGTCCCCCTGATCCGAACAAGCGAGGGCGCTCGGGCAGGGAGCGGGGGCCGGGCGCAGCACGGGAGCGCGGCGGCGGCGCGGACGGGCCGGATCTGGGCCTGGAGGGCCCGCGCGGTGGCTGGCGGCGCCGGGGACAAGTGGCGGCCTGGGAGCGGAGGCAGGGGGCGCGTGGCGCGGCCGGATTGGCCGTAGGTCGCAGGCGGCGGCGCCAAGTGGTGGCGGGGCTATGGTCGGGCGCGGATCCCGAGGAGGGTGGCGGCGGGACAGAGGTAGGGGAAGGCTAGGGGGTTAGGTTAGCCCAAAAATGGAGAGGGGTGTGTCCATTTATAGCAGGTAGGCTAGGTTAGGGGGGTTTGGACCGCGAATTTCAGGGGAGGGGCTAGTTTTATAGGTAGAGGGAGCTAGGAGAGTCCAAATGAGGAGCGGTTTTCGCTCACACGATCGTGATCGAACGACCGAGAGCATGGATGGAAGTTAGATGGGTTTTGGGCCACTTTGGAAGGGTGTTGGGCTGCAAAGAGAAATGGGCTTTACGGTTACCCGGTTAACCGTTGGAGTACCAAACGACCTCCAAATGGCACGAAACTTGACAGGCGGTCTACCGGTGTTATACCAAGGCCACTTGGCAAGCCTCGGGCCATTCCGAGAAAGTTTAACACCCACTCACAACGAGAGACAAAAGGGGACGCCGGAGGGCATAGGAGCGCCGGATCGCGAAACGGACAACGGGGAAAAACCTCGGATGCATGAGACGAACACGTATGCAAAATGAAATGCACATGATGACATGATAAAATGCAACACACAAGCAAATGACATGGCAACGACGGCGAATAGCTGGCAGACACCTGGCGCATCGAATCCGGGGCGTTACAGAAGCTTCTAGTGAAATGGCATCTATTCTCATGTTGAACCACCTCTCACTTATGGAGGACCGATTCCCTCCACGCATCTAAATCATGCGGGGTCTCCTCCCAAGATTGTGAAGAATGAGGATTTTGATGCTTGGGTCTATCGCTTTAAGCATCATTTAAATCATGTTAACACTAATCTTTGGAGAACCATTGAAGAAGGTTTCTATCCGCACGACCGAAGCAACTTCACCCCAAGAGAAGCCGCAGATAATCAATTCAATGAGAATGCTCTCTTCATCCTCCAAGATGCTATTCCACCCGAAGATATTGCTCATCTCCGACCCTTCACCGTGGCCAAGGAAGCATGGCACCACGTTGTCTCCCTCTACAAGGGAAGCACAAGCATTCAATGCTCAAACTATGAAGTGGTGCAAGGTGAAGCCGATGAGTTTGCAATGAATGAAGATAAAGAACCTCGAGAGCTTTAACGTAGACTAACCACTCTTGCGGTCTCACTCCGAGATCATGGGAGCAAGGATACGGATGACAATTGGATCAAGCGCAAGTTCCTCAAGGCCATGATGCCCTACCACAAAGCCATGTCCTCCGTCATCCATCAAAGGCCGTACTTCCACACTTTGTCCTCAAGTGAAGTGTTGGATGAGTTTGTGGCAATGAGGATCTTGGACAAGACCGCCGATAATGCGGTGTTGCATTCTCAAAGAGCAAAGAAGCCCAACCTTGCCTTGAAGGCCAAGGTTTGTGTGGAAGAAGAGGATGATGAGGAAGAAGAGGAGAGCAACCCTGAAGATACTAAGTATGATTATCATGAGCACATGGCTCTTGCTTCAAGGAAATTTTGGAGCAAGAAGAACACAAGGCCAATCTTCAACAAGAATAACTCATGTAGCTTCAAGGGCAAGCAACGTGTGAGAACATGTTACAATTGTGGCAATGTGAGCCATTTTGTTGCGGAGTGCCCTTACGAGAAGAGGGAAGACAATAGTGGCAAGCTCATCCGAAAAGACAAAGCCAAGTCTTTCCCCAACAAGAACAACTTTACCAAGAAGACTCCAACTAGAGGGTTGGTGGTTCAAGAAGAATACCATGAGGATGATGATGATGATGAGGAAGATAGTGAAGCCATGGCCATGGCCTCCGTTGCCATTGCCACAACTCCACGGGTGTCCCTCTTCGACTCACCCAACGAGAACATCATCGCCAAGTGCCTCATGGCTAAAGCCACCAACAAGGTAACCCCCAACATCAAAACCACCATCATTACTAATCCCTCCTTATGGATTGCATTGATGAAAGTGAAGGGTCTAATGAGGAAGTAAATGAATTTTAGTCTTTTATGAGTAAGCTCAAGGGCAAATCAAAGAAGCACTTCATTGCTCTCTTGGAACAACTTGGTGAAGCCAATGACATGATCGAGGCTCATGAAGAAACCATCTCTAAGATGGAAGGTCATAGTCGTGACTATGCCGATGAGAATCAGATCTCTCTAATGCTCTTGAAGAAGAGCGTGGGCATCGTTTGGCTCTTGAGGAGTCACACAACGATGACCATGCTAAATTAAAGAAAGATCTTGATCATTCTCTTGTTGTATCTCATGTGCTAAGTTCCGAGAAGGCTAAACTTGGGGTTGACCATGCTAGACTCAAGGAGGAGTTTGATATACTCGATAAGGCCCACAAGGTCTTGAAGGGTGCTCATGCTAGCCTCAAGGAGTCTCATGATCAACTCCAAGTGAAGCTAACCAAGGAGAAATCCACCTTTCCTCATATGATATTAATTGATAATGCAAATGCTACTAACCCATGTTGTGAGCATGTGCATCTTGTGGAGGAGAATGTCAATTTGAAGGAGCAACTTGAGAAAGGCCTCGTGGCGTTCATACATGGTGAGAAGAACCTCAATGACCTTTTGAGCAATCAAAAGGAAGTTGTGGCCAAGGAGGGAGTTGGGTTCGCACCCAAGTCCAATAACAAGAAGAAGAACGACAAGACCAAACTACCTCCCCCTCTCAAGCAAACTTTTGTGAAGGAGGGAGAGGGTGCTCCTAAGGAGAAGAAGAACAATGTGAAGGGTGGTGATGTCAAAAAGGGCAATGCCACCCCTTCCAACAACGCCGGCAACTTTAACCCTTCTTATGTGTTGTGTCATGCTAGTGATGGGCATGTTTATGCTAAATTTGTTGGTTCTCCTTATGAGTACATAGAATGGTCTATTTGGGTTCTTAAGACCCTTGTTACTAACATCAAAGGACCCATTACAAAATGGGTACCTAAAACCAAGCATTGATCTCTTGTAGGTGTTTTCTTCCAGTGGGGGATCATGGTTGCTCGATAGTGGAGCCACAAATCATATGAGCGGAAGCAAGGACTTGGTGGTGGACGTGCACAAGATCCCATATATGCCCACCAACGTCGAGTGGGGTGATGCCTCGTCTTCTAAGGTATTGGGTCTTGGCAAGGTTGTCATTTCTCATGATCTCACAATCGAGAAAGTCATGCTTGTTGAGTCCATTGCATACAATCTACTTTTCGTTCGTCAACTTGCACTCATGGGCTTTGCCACATTCTTTGATATTGATACCGTGGCCCTCTTGTGGAGCTAGACTCTTAAAGTAGCCTTTGTTGGGCATGTCGAGAATGGTATTTATGTGATTAACTTTTCGGAGCGACCCACTAAGACCGTGACATGCCTAATGGCTAAAGTTGATGTGGGGTGGATTTGGCATCGCCGTTTAGCCCACGTCAATATGAGATCTTTGTAAAGTCTTCTCAAGGGGGACCATGTCCGTGGACTAGCAAATGTTAGTTTTGCCAAAGGTCGTGCTTGCAGTGCGTGTATCGAAGGAAAGCTACATGAGAAGGCTCACCCTCCCACGACTACCATCTACTTGAAGAGACCCTTGGAGCTCCTTCACACGGATCTCTTTGGGCCTCCATCCTTTGATAGTCTTGGGGGTAGAAAGTATTGCTTGGTAATTGTGGATGATTATTCAAGATATACTTGGGTATATTTCTTCAAGAGGAAGAGTGAGATTCAACAAACTGTCATTGACTTTGCAAATGAAGCTCAATGTCAACATGATGCAAAGATCTTGACAATAAGGAGTGACAACGGCACCGAGTTCAAGAACTACACCTTGGATGAGTTTCTTAGTGATGAGGGGATCAAGCATCAATATTCTGCACCATACACCCCTCAACAAAATGGTGTCGCAGAGAAGAAGAATCGGACGTTGATGGATGCGGCAAGGACCATGATGGAGGAGTTCAAGTCTCCTTACAACTTTTGGGCCGAAGCCATCAACAAAGGCTTGAACAAGACTCCCTATGAAATACTCACCGGTAACAAGCCCAACCTCAAGTATTTCCGGGTGTTCGGGTGTAAGTGTTTCATTCTCAAGAAAGGTGTTCGTTTGTCTAAATTTAAAGCTAGAGTTCATGAGGGCATATTTGTTGGTTATGCTACAAACTCTTATGCTTACGTGTCCTCAACAAGTCCACCGGACTCACTGAGGAGACGTGTAATGTGGAGTTTGACGAGAATAACGGCTCCCAAGTGGAGCAAAGTGGTACTTGTGATGTAGGTGATGAAATTCCTCCCCAAGCCATAAGAAGAATGGGTGTTGGTCATATCCTACCCATTGAGGAACCCCTTGTGGCCGAAGGAGAAGGACAATGCTCCACTCAAGTGGAGCCATCTCCACCCCAAGACCCACAAGCTTCCGAAGAACAAAGTGAAGGCCCTCAACCTCGTGAACAAGATCAAGGGCAAGATCAACCTCAAGATGGTGGTGAACCACCAAGTGATGCCCAAGGTCAAGTTCTCCCTTTTGAGGAAGTTCAAGATCAAGAGAAAGCGCAAGATCAAGAACAAGGTCAAGATGGCACTCAAGATGATCAAGTTACCCCTCCTCTTTTCACATCCTAGGAGGAATTAGAGCGTCGTGCCGCGAAGATCGTTTCCAAGCTCACTACCAAAGGTAATCTCATGGAGAATGTGGTTGGAAGCCTAAGAAAGGGGGTAAGCACTCATAGACAATTAGCAAACTATTGTGAACATCACGTGTTTGTTTCTTGTGTCGAACCCCAAAAGGTCTATGAGGCGCTCGAGGATCCGGATTGGCTCAATGCCATGCATGAAGAACTCAACAACTTCGAGGACAACCAAGTGTGGAAATTAGTGCCAAGGCCAATTGGGAATCATAATGTAATTGGAACCAAGTGGATATTCAAGAACAAGAAAGATGCTCATGGGATCATTGTTCGCAACAAGGCTCGTTTTGTGGCACAAGGCTACTCCCAAGTCGAGGGTATCAACTACGGTGAAACCTTTGCTCCTGTTGCTGCCCTTGAATCTATTCGTTTGTTGATTGCTTATGCTTCTCATCATAATTTCAAGTTGCAACAAATGGATGTGAAGAGTGCTTTTCTTAATGGTCCCATTAATGATTGGTGTATGTCAAACAACCCTCGGGGTTCGAGGATCCCTATTTCCCCGATCATGTGTACCAGCTCAACAAGGCGCTCTATGGCCTTAAACAAGCCCCACGTGCATGGTATGAGCATCTTACTGAGTTGTTACAAGATCGTGTGTTTGAAATTGGGAAAATTGACCCCACTCTTTTTACTAAGAAGTTCAAAGCGGAGTTGTTTGTGTGCCAACTATATGTTGATGATATTATCTTTGGTTCCCCTAACAAAGCTTTCAATGAAGAATATGCCGCTCTCATGACCTCAAAGTTCAAGATGTCTATGATGGAGAGTTGAAGTTCTTTCTCGGGTTCGAAATCAAGAAAAGAATAGAAGGAACCTTCATCAACCAAGCCAAATACACTCAACACATGCTCAAGAGATTCAAACTAAGTGATGTCAAGCCGTCCTCCACTCCAATGTCCGTCAAATTCCAACTTGACATTGATCCCAATGGTAAAGCGGTGGATCAAAAGGTATATCGCTCCATGATTGGATCCTTGCTTTACGTTTGTGCATCTAGACCGGATATCATGTTGAGTGTGGGAATTTGTGCATGGTTTCAAGCCGCACCTAAGGAAAGTCACTTTTTGGGGGTCAAGCGAATCTTTTGATATTTGGCTCATAACCCAAACTTTGGCTTATGGTGCCCAAGAGGAGCAAACTTTGATCTTTTGGGCTATACAGACTCAGATTGGGCGGAAGACAAAGTGGATAGGAAGTCCACCACCGGAGGGTGCCAATTGCTTGGTTACTCTTTAGTGAGTTGGTCTTCTAAGAAGCAAAGTTGTGTATCTCTCTCGTCCACCGAAGCGGAGTATGTGGCTGCTGGTAGTTGTTGTGCTCAACTTCTATGGATGAGGCAAACTTTGAAGGATTACGGTGTCACTTGTGACGAAGTGCCTCTTTGGTGTGACAATGAAAGTGCCATCAAGATATCTCTCAACCCGGTGCAACACTTCAAGGCGAAGCATATTGAGATTCGGTATCACTTCATCCGGGATCACATTAGGCGAGGGGAGATCAAGCTCAAGTATGTCAACACTCATGATAACCTTGCAGATATTTTCACGAAGCCCTTGGATGAAGCAAGATTTCACGAGTTAAGGCATGAGCTAAATATCATTGATTCAAGCAATGTGGTTTGAACCCTTGCACACCCCACCATACTCATCATGCTATCTTGTTTAGGTGTAGGCATGGACATAGGGGGAGTGTTGTTCTCTCAATGAACTTTCCCTCCCCCCATTATGCATAAATTGATCAACTCTTTCACATAGCCATTTTTTATGGTACTTGTGCTTCAAAGACGAGTCTTGGTCATGGGCCCAAGTATAATTCTTCGCGGTGCCATACCAAGTGACTCATACATAGGTGGCTCTGGCTACCGCCCTCTCTTCCTGAGAGTTGTGGTTCGTGTTTTAGTCTTTGTTGTCTTTTGAATTCTCTTTGTGCCGTGCGTGTGTCATCGTTGGGGCTTGCCTCTTGGTTGTTCGGTGTCTTGAAGGTTGATTTGCAAATGCCATTTCCCTCTCTCATGCGAAACTTGCATTTTCTTGGGGGTACGGTACTACCGTGGCAAGCCACGGTACTACCGCAAGAGTTGCTTGCTCGGTGGGTGCACAGTTGCATCCCTGGCGCATGGTACTACCGCTTCCATCGCAGCAGTAATTCTTTTACTGCCGCTAGAAGAGCGGTACTACCGCCCAGCGAGCGGTACTTCTGCCCGGGCGGTACTACCGTGATGACTTGCGGTACTACCGCGCCGTCGCGAGCGGGTGGGGGTTAAGAGTGGGGTAGGGGGAGTTCCAACTCCCCCATACCCATTCATCTCTTTTCCCCACCCCGTCTCTCTCTCTCTCTCCTGCCCAAGAACGACGCTGGAGGCCCTCGCCGGATCTCCATCTCCGGCTGCTCTCCTCGGATTCTGACCGGTGGGATCGTTCCCCACCTCGGCCCCTTGCCATGGACCAAGGTTTTCCCCCAAGTTCCTCTTCTTTTCTTCCGTTCTTGTGATTCTAGGTCTTGGGGAGATGCATGTGGTGTTCATGAGATTTTTGCTAAATCTGTGCAAGAGGGATTTGTAGGAGAGTGGTAGTGCAGTAAGCATGCTTTTTGGATTGACACAATAGTTCAGTTTGATCAAAGGTAGTACCGATCTAGTTTTGCAGATGTTTTAGTTCCAGATCCGCGGTTACTGTGGCGTCTTTGATCTGTGCGGTACCACCGCTCCTCCTGGAGCTGTACTACCGCATCCATGCTCGTAGCCTGCTCCACGCGGTACTACCGCTCCCTTGTGCGGTACTACCGCTTGGAGCACGGAAGTAAAAAATCACTTCCGCTCTAGGCGCGGTACTACTGTGCCACCCTGGCAAGGTACTACCGCGGCTGGCGCGGATGTAATTTTTTACATCCGTACGCCGGTCCGGTACTACCGTAGAGGCAATTTTTTCTATTTTATCTATCCAAATCTCTTGCTTACTAGTCTCTTTTGGTTTTGGCCTTGGCATTTGCATTAATCCTTCTTGTTTTTCGTGCGTGTTCTTGTGTTTTGTGTCTAGGTGGTGGCTATGGTTCCAATGTTCATCGCTCGAATCCCAGCCGTGTCGCAGGGTCAAAGCGGCTGCGCAACCAAGATGAAGCTCCAGAGGGCTCCAATGCCTCCCATTGCAGAACCAAGCACACCGCCACCAAGCAGAGGGATCCTGCCATGGGCATGGATGAGATACCTCTGGCCGAGTTCATTGTTCGAAGGAAGATCAACCCCTATGTGAATCCCCGTGCTAACTTCAGAGGGAATGATCTGTTCTGGACCAAGCAGCAGAACCTTATTTATCTGGATGTGATCAAGGCCAAGCAGAATGTCTATGTGGAAGTTCACTGGATTGACATGAATCACATGAGGCAGGACAAGCACCGTGGCTATTTTGGAGAGGCTTTGGATCTGGTGGAGCAGTTCGGCATTGAGCACATGCTTACCTTTCACCTGGACTTTGACCCAAACATTGTGGCTTAGTTCTTTGCTTCGGTCCACTTTGATTTCGATGAAGCAAGGACGCCACTCGATCATACGGCCCGTAGAAGGCCCATTGATGATACGACCCGTAGAAGGCCCATTGTGTCTATGGCCCGTAGATGGCCCATTGTTTCTACGCCCCGTAGAAGGCCCATTTTTTCAACGGCCCTTAGAAGGCCCATTGTTTCTACGGCCCGTAGGAGGCCCATGGTAACTAGAGTAAATATGTAGCCCATGGTTATTGTGGCCTAGTTTTAAAAAATAGGTTATTGCGGCAACTAGCAAACTACGGAAAAAGAACTTGTCATGACCGGTTTTCCAATAAAAATATTTATTGAGAAACCAATCTTTTGAGTCCAGTATGAGAGAAATCCTCCTCACTGGTAGACAAATTCTTGATACAATAAGCCAGTAGCATAGGATATATTACAGGGTTGAGCTAGGGCTGCTCAACAAATTATTACAAGCGCGCCAATAATTATACATAATGGCGGATATGACACAATGGGGTGGTGGCATACTACTGACTCGAGGATAACGCGATGGTGGAATAACACAGTGGGGAGTGTGATAACACGACTCTCAAACTGGCATCTCATCGAGCGTCGAGGTGAGGCTCGATAAATTTATTCGGGTTGCGGAAGCGGATATAATACAGTGACCAAATCCAGGGTCGCACGAGACTGACTGGGATTCCTCTAGGCGTCGGACTCGCTATCGAACTCTTCATCCATGAGATCGCCTTCGTCAGCATCTGGCCAAATCAACAAGCCAGTGAGTACTTTGAAAGTACTCGCAAGACAGTTCGGACGTAAGATATAACAAATGCATGCATGAATGCGTCATGATTAATTCACCAACTGGACATTCAAAAATTAGCATGACGAAATAAGTAAAAGGAAACGGCGCTAGTCCGCCTGAAATCCCAACAAAACATAAATGAAAACCGATCGGGTGTCTGAAGCGACGCCTCGAAAGGTGAACAGATAAAAGAAAAGGTGCCACAGTCGGGCGTCTTAGCGACACCACATAAAGGGCTTTAAAAGAAATGCCACAGTCGGACGTCTGGGCGACATCACAGAAAGGGCTTTAAAAGAAATGCCACAGTCGGACGTCGGGGCGACATCACAGAAAGGGCTTTAAAAGAAATGCCACAGTCGGACGTCGGGGCGACGTCACAGAGAGGGCTTTAAAAGAAATGCCACAGTCGGACGTCGGGGCGACGTCACAGAGAGGGCTTTAAAAGAAATGCCACAGTCGGACGTCGGGGCGACATCACAGAAAGGGCTTTAAAAGAAATGCCACTGTCGGACGTCGGGGCGACATCACAGAAAGGGCTTTATTCACAAGTAAATAATACTCATAATAAATATTCAATTCATGATAATAAACAGGTTAGTCCACCCACATGAATAACATTTAACCGGACTTAGCACTCATGGGATTCACCGGAGTCTCTGTCATCAAATTGATACTGTTAGGACAAGATAATACGAATTTGGACATGGAATAGAGGATTCAAGGAATGTATGACTCTGCAGAGTTTGTACAAAAATTTTCCCACAGCCAACGGATTTCCGTAGTCACGAGGGACTAGTTCCGTTTATGGTTTTTCGGAAGAAAACACAGCTAACCAGTACACACCCATCCTACCTCTCGATGCCAGGACTCACCCTAGACATCGTCCAAGAAAAACTTTTGAGACGGGGAGATCAAAATCTCGAATAGCATGGGATCAAATTTATATACGCGCGGTCTAAGGGGTGCCCCCCTCTCGGTCCCAACCGGAAACACCCATGCCCCCTGACCGGATGACTGGCTTTAATCAGGGCCATGGAACCATCATCCCGGCCTCCTTTTGGTGTGTACCAGGAAAGCGGTTTGCAACTTACTAAACCATATTCCTTGCGGAAAACATGTGGTAGTACAGGGAAGGAAATGAGAGGAACTGGACCGATACGGTTTGACACTGAAGTCATATAGTCTGGCATAAGACTGGCATGCTACGACACTGCCATCTTACCCATCCTCATGCCAACACATGGCCATTCATACTCACATCCATCCACTTATGGATCATCGAACTCACTTACCTCAACATTGCATAAAATAACGTTCATCGGTATGCTCATCAACATGCCATGAAACTAACTAAATGCAAAACATGCCAAGACACTCATCATATCAAAAGTTCAAACATGCTTGCCTAGTTCAGAGTAGTTGGAGCCTAGCTCGGTGAAGTTCGCGGCTCCGTCACCTCCTTCGGTATCTATGGTATAAAGAAAATATATGCGCTATCGTAAATACCAAGGGGTGCACAAAAAGTATTCCAAATATTTTTCAAATAAATCTGATAAAAAAACTAGACAAAATTCTGAAGAGGATAGAAAAAGAATCACTCAAAAATTCCTTTCTGTTATAAGGGTTTTAATCCAGGGACTCATCTGTAATGAAACAGAAAGTTTCCAGGGGCTAGTTTGTAAAAACAGAAAACGCTTCGGCAGAAACTACGCCAGCCCAAAGGGAAAGCGCATTTGGCAGAAGGCGTTTTCAGAAAATGCTTCGTTTAGAAAGGACAGAGAGGCTGACAGCGGGTCCCACTTGTCATGTTTAAACTTTCAAATGGGAGGGACGAGGCTCGTCGGCGCCCGAGGGCTGCGGTGGTCGCCGGCGGCGATCCACGGCGAGGTAAGGGGACCGGAGGTTACCAACGTGCTCACCGTGTCCTTCCGCAACGGTGGGTGGTGGTGTTGGTCGCCGGGGAGCACCACGTCGACGGCGGTCTCAACTCTGGCGGACGGTGGTTCGGGCGTGGATGGAGCTCGTCGGAGAGGACTGCAAAGGCCAAATTGATGAGGGGGTTAGAGTACTGGGTGTGAGAGAGGGCTACGGATGAGGTTTGGGTGCCGGAGATGGCCTCACCGGAGTGAATCAAGCTGGAGGCCGAGGCGGAGCAAGGCGGCCGGAGTTGGGGAAGGAGACCTCCTCGAGGTCCTCCTGCTGGCTTGGCAGGGTCCTGGGGAGGTGCAGTGAAGGTGCGTGCTCGAGGGCGAGCTCGGGTTCCTTTTTATAGGCGATTCGAGGCGGTGGCCGAGAACGGGGTTCTCCGGCGAAGCTTACGGCGGCGCAGGGCATTGGTCGGGGAGGATTAGGGGTCGAGCGCCGTCGTGGGGGTTCAATGGGTCCGTTTAGGTGCTAAACTGGCCGGGGTTTGGGTGTTTGGGTCGAGCTCGACGGAACAGGGGTGGCGTGGCCCGTCGGCGGCAGGGAGCACGTTCCATGCTTGCCGGGCCACGGTGATGGTGCCACGGGCGTGCGCTGGCATGCATGAGGCCACGCGGAGAGCCAGGGGGCTTTGGGCGGCGCTGAACGGCGTTCTGCCGTGGTGTGCCTTCTGTCGGCCGCCACGGGAGGTCCCGACGCCTCAGAAGACGCCGGCGAGGGTGGGCCAGCGCGCCACCGACGCCAGGAAGGCTCCACGCACGCGTGTGAAGCTCCAGACAAGAGGGAGGGGCTGCGAGCATCGAGCCAAGCGCACTGTGAGCTTGTGACTGAACTCTGAAGAAAACGACACTGTATAACTGAATTTTACTGAACTTTACTGAAAATGCAAAGAACAGTGCAGCTCAGGTGTTCGACAGAATGCTTTTGGCATCTAGGGATTTTTCCTTGAGCTGAAATTTGGTGGAGTGGCTTCTCATTGCTCCAGTAGGCTGCATGATTTTTGGTGGAATTTTTGGAGAAGTGTGGATATGAATTTCATCAAATTTGGCAAATCTGGTCCAAACTTGCAGTGAGTGAAAATTTGAAATTTTCGAAAAGAAGAAGAGTGGATCAAGATGGTTCTAGGTTGTGGGTACTAAAGACAATCCAGGGAAGTTGGTTTGGGATAAAAACTCAAAGGCAAAGTGGTACTTGCTTTGAAAATCACTTAGGCTCAAAATAATTGGCAGAAATGTTTTGGGAGATAAAATAATTGAAATAAAATCCAAAACTTGTTTGGACTTGTTGAGACAGAGGATTTAAATTGCTCAAAGGTGGAGGGAGGGGTTTTGAGAAGATTTACTATAGGAGACATGGTAAAACCATGGGTGGTTTCAAAAAGAAAGAAGTCCCAAAACTCCTAGGGTTTCTTTTTTTAAATGAAAATAAATAAGTTTGAGAGGGTAACAACCAGAAGGAAAAGCTTCCAAAAATTGAACACCAAATTTGAAAGGGAAAAGAAAATCCTTGCCAAAGGAAAGGAAGTTTTTAAGAGGAAGGATTTCTGGAAAAGAAATTTTAAATGCCCTCTTTTAAAATCCAACAAAGTTTTTGTTGAAAACCAAATTAAAATTTTGGAGTGTCACAGAACTGGACTGACTACAAGCAAACAAATAAACAAGACAATAAGGAAATAAATAAGCAAGCAACTTACGCTGGGCTATCACGGCTATTACACATATTACATCCACTGGGCATCAAAGTTCGCCACCTGTGCAAATATAGGGAACAAAGCAGCATATTATATACACTGGTTGTCAAAGTTGGCGACCAGTGCAAATAAACGCCACAGCAAAACAAGTCCAGAACCGAAACCACTTCAGAAGAGCTCAAGAAACAATATCCTGGGTACCCATAATGCTGGCAAGATGCTTAGCAAGCTTATTAACTTTCTCTTGTTTGGCGCTCAAATCCTCCAGCACTTGCTGTTGCACCAGAAAGGATGCATCTGAATTCTGCAGGGACTTCCTTAGTCCTTCGGCTTCTTGTCGCATAACATCTGATCAATGTCTTTCAACTTGAAGTTGAGACTCATGAAGCCAAACTGATTCAGGCAGCGAGTTCGAAGAGCTGGTGCCAGCAGTATCAAGACATGACTTTGGGGTTGTCTCAATGTCTTCAATATAGTTTTTATCAGCTTTCTTGGAGACCAACAGGGATGTCTCACTATCTTGAACCTTATCTGCATTACTTTCTTTACCATTGCATAACGGGGTACTCTTCTCCAATATTTTATCTTCGTTCTAAAAGAGAAACAAACAAACACATCACAGGTTTACAATGTAGTATATGAAACTCATTTTGGTAAACCAGTTCAGTAGTAAGGTGGACAGGATAACAACATGAAACAAACATATATCTATGTAGTATGGTCACTGTATGGTCTATATCATTCGAGTTTATGTTGCCAAATCAAAATAGATACAGTTCAAATCATATCTATTTAAGACAAAGCAGCATAGACAGAATATAAGTGTGGGAAACTACACATCAATAACAGCACTTGTAATGTGCATGGCATGAGAACATAACTGTTTATTTAATTGAAACTGAAATCAACATAGAGCAAGTTACAACAGCAAACACGTTAAAGAAACAGGTTTAAAACATACTTGTTGCGCCATTGGAGTTTCAATTGCATCCTTCAAATTTGAAATTAGTTGGTATGCGTAAATACAGTGATGCAAGAGCAAAGTAGTATGAACCATAGCTATGGAACCTGACCTGAGAACAATTCTTCTGCTGCTTTAAGCGTTTACTTGGGGTTCAGAGTGGTGGTCCTTATGCTTTGGCAGCTGCAGTTGCCTTACTAACTGCTCGTGTTTGGGTGCTCTGTGGTGGAGACGGTGTTGTGTCAACTGCAACTAGGTTACTATCTGCTAGGGTTGGGGTTAGAAGGGGTGTAGCTGGTTCTCTGTCCAACTGGGTAGGGGTACAATCTGCATGAGTCTGGGTTATGTGTGGGGCTGGTTCTTAGGCAAGTACAACCGTGGTTCTATCTGCATCAACAGGTAGCACGATCTTTTCTGAAGACCATGTTTTTACTCCCACAGATACTGCCATCACCCCCTCCAATTGAAATGGCTGATAAACAAGAAAAGTAATTGGATGTACAGACATTGTAAGATAGACAAGTGCAATGGATAGTAGGGAAGAAAACAAGGCATGAAATAATTCACATTTATGTTGTCTAACCAAACAGAATAGCATGACATAATTTCACATATATGATGGCTAATTAAACAAGATAGCATGACACAATTTCACATGTATGATGGCTAACTAAACATGATATAATGACATACTACAAAATATGATGACTATGTAAACATGACGACATGATATAACTATACGATGTGTCTATTAAAGTGGTTGGCATGCCATAAATCACAAACATGCCATGGAAACATGATGGCATGATATAATTCACAGATAGAATGACATAATTCAAAATATGATGACTATGTAAAAATGATGAGATGATATAACTATATTATGTCTTAGAAAATGGGTTGGCATGCCATAATTCAGATACATGCTATCTGTGTAAACATCATGGCATGATATAATTCATATATATGATTTATATACTAAGCAAGTGAGCAGAGGGCATATATGATGTGTCAACTAAGGAGATGGCATTCAATATTGCGTATATGATGTAAAAACTAAGCATTGCAATACAACATATGCATGATATGAGTAATATAACCCTGCCAAGTTTGAGCATACACCTCAGGGGGATAATAGGACTGGTCATCTGCCCCTGAATCCTCCTTTGAAGAGATATTTGTAACCAGCAAGATATCTGCTTAAGCAGGTAGCATTGTCTACTCTAAAGACCTTGTTTTCACTCTAGATTTCTCCATCACCAATTCAAATTGCTGATGCATAGGAAGAGCAGTTGAATATACAAACATTGTCGACAAATGCAATGAGAAATACAAAAAAGGACGGCATGACAAAATTCACCTATATGACGCTTGGCTAAACAGCATGACATTGCATAATTCACGTATATAATGCCTTGCAACAAGATAGCATTGCATAATTCACATATATAATGTCTTGCAACAAGATGGCATTGCATAATTCACATATATGGTAATTAGACACTAAACATGTGGCATTCACACAAAGCATGTCTAAACTAAGCAAATGACATAGAAATGCAAGATACCAACGCACGATATGAGCAACATAACCCTGCCAAGTTAGAGCATGCACCTCGGGGGGGAAATAGGACTGGTCATCTGTCTCTGAATCCTCCTCTGAGGAGCTATCCGTAACCAACAAGACATGCGCTTCGTCAGATAGCATTGTCTGCTCTAAATACCTTGTTTCCACTCCAGATTTTTCCATGACCGTGCCAAATGGCTAATGCACAGGAAGAGTAATTGAATGTACTAAAATTATTGACAAATTTAACACGTAATAAAAAAATGATGGCATGATATAATTCACATATAAGATGACTGGCTAACCAGGGTGGCATTGCAAAATTCACATATATGATGCCTGGCTAAACAAGATGGCATTGCAGGATTCACATATACGATAAAGAAACTAAACAGATGGCATTGACACAAAGCATGTATAAACTAAGCAGATGACATATTTGATGTATACAGTAAGCAATGCAAGGCACCATATGCATGATATTACCAACATCAGCATGCCAAGTTAGAGCGAAGACCTCAGGGGGTAAATAGGAGTGGTCTTCTCCTTCTAAACCCCCCCTCAAAACAGTTATCATCCTCTTGATTACGATCCGAAATGGGTGGAGGGGGGCTGCTTTTGCACCCACCATGGAGCGATGTCTGCATGGAATTTTATTGCTACGCAAGGCTCGTCTCTTTTGCTCTACATGTTCAGTTCCATTGTGTACAATAAATGACATGCATAGGAATAAAACATAGTGAGATTATGTAAGGAGTGCATGCACAAATCGAGAGTGATGGTAGCAAATTGTGGATAGGACCAAAACCAATGATAGCAGGCAGATAATAGCTTTAGTTAAAAAATACAGATAATGGCTCCTTTAATGTTTGATTGCACCCAACATGAAACTCATAGTAGACACCCGAGATTAACCAGATAGTAGACAGATAGTACTGATTGCTGCCCCAATATGTACCCCACAACCATTTAAAAACTCAAGTTTCAGCATTAGTTTGGACCTGACTCGGAGTCTAATAGGTGAACACGATGATAAAGTAGTATGTCATCATATTAAGCGATGCATAATGTAAGCAGACACGGAAGAGTGCGACCTCTCTTGAGGACCCGTGTAGTCCTCAAGGTCATCTGCTAAGTTGATGATGGTAATGCAATTGTCGTGGCTGCCGATGGTGGGGAAGAAGATCCGAGTCGGCGAAAGACAGTCTAGAGAGCGGATCCCTGCTGTGGTGAACCCTTCAGTTGTTGGAGCAGCTGAGCTGGGTTGGAACACAACACAGCAGGAGCAGGACAAACCACACAAGGTTTTCTTTGACACATATCTGCAACAGAAGTAATTGTGTAAGGGCTTGTTTGAATTTGAGGATTCTAACAATGCAGGGATAGGAAATAGACAGGAATAGGATAGGAATGCACGTGCAAAACAAAGAATTTAAAAACACATGATTTCTGCCAATCTGGGTGTGTGATTCACAAAAATTGGAAGATCACAGGATGCAAAGAAGCATGGTGAGATTAAGTCAAACCACAAGAAAATGTACGGTTATAGTGCTATTATGCTACTATCTCTTAGTCTTGTGCTTCATGAATAGGAATTTGAAAAGGAGGACAAGTGGAAATTAAAATTCCTATGATTTTTCTTTCAAGGAGACACTAAAGGAACAAATCCTACAATTTTCCTTTGCTCCATTCCTTTAAACCAAATTCATGAATAGTAGTACCATAGGTAACTTTCCAATTCCTATGTTTTCCTTCACTTTTCCTTTCAAGCACTGGCGATTCTAGTAGGAAGACTTGAGCAAGGAAAAGCCTACACTGAAAAAAATGTTTTTGTGCTACTTCTATTACTTTGGACCCAGGCCACTGCCCTACAAGCTCATCTCCCAGGCCCATCGACAAATGCACAGCACAAACGCGCAGAGATAAATAATGATGGCTTTCAAGAGAGGCCATCACCGATAGCTAAGTTGCCTGGTACCTCACTGCTTGTCATATAGTAGGATAAAATAATCGTATTTCATGTTACTATGTGTGCTCAGTGGACAATATATATAACATGTAGAGTAAAAAAGAGACGCAACAAGTGTACAACCTCTTTGGCGAAGCCATGTCAATCTTAGCGTGATTGGGTTGGTCGGTGAGGATGCTTCGGCTGACTTGGCTGTCGGAGGAGGGGAAGAAGATCTTAGGCCTCTGGAGATGGAGCCCGGGGTACTGCTCCGCTGTGATGGAGGGTTTCGACATTGTAGCAGCTTCGTGAGTTGTACGACATCGAGGTTGAAGCAGGACAAGAGAGACAACATTAACCTGAGTGGAATTCTAATAGCATCTCCAATAGATGACGTAAAATACATAACCACAAAGTGCTAGATGTAAAATACTTCAGCCGATCATCTCTGAACTTAACTGTCAAAACTGAATATAACTGTCGAAACTGAACTTAACTACTGAAACTGAATTTTGGTATCGAAACTGAATTGTACTGTCGAAACTGAACACACTAGTAGCAGAAAAGCAGTAGTAGCAACATCAACAGTGCGTGTGAGAGCCAGGGTAGCTGGTCGTGTAGCAACATCAGGTGAGGCTACACATCAGTTGACTGGTTTTTTCATCTCTGGTCAGTCAATTTTCCAGCCGTTGGATACGAAATCAAGGGCCTGCAGTTCATCTTCAACCTCCACCCCAAAGCCGCCAGCCACCACCGGCCAAACAGCCACCCCCGCCGCCCGCGGCCGGTGGTGCGCCGGCCCGCCTGCCCCGAAACCACTCCCCACCGCCGGTCTGCCGCCGCCCCGGCCATCCCTCTAGGCCCCCCGTGCCGAGCTTTTTCTCCGGCGATCCCCACGCCACCGCCCCACCACCGCCGGCGACCACCGCCCCCACCCTGAACCCTAAGATAGATAGTAGGGCACCTCTCTGGCGAGCCCCCCTCCCTGCTCCGTCCAGTTCTTCCTTAACTCTGGTGATCCCCCCCAACCCCTGAAAATCGACTGACCCAAAAGTCAATTCAGTCGACTGAAGTGTAGCTAAATCGGAGCAGCATCACAAGCAAGAGCAAGAGCAAGAGTAGCAGCGCGAGCAAGAGCAAGAGCAATAGCAAGAGCAGACTAGGTAGGGGACCGAGAGCAAGAGTAGAGGAGTAGCGTGAGCGAGAGCTAAAGCAGCAGCAACTCCTACTGATGTGGACGTCGCCGCCGAGGGAGCGACACCATGGAGGAAGTGGCCAGCGATGCCACCATGGATGGAGCCGCACCGTGTCGGCTCGGGACCGAGCACCGGCAGCATCGTGAGATCGAATCAAGGAGAAAATGTGGCAATTAGTGTACAACCTTTTTGGTGGTGCCGATTAGGCCGCAACTTTATCCGAGGAAACGGTGATGATGATGCTCTTTCGGTGGTGCAGGTGAAGACGGCGGTGTGGGAATGGAGGGGCGCGAAAGACAAGGGGAACATCGGGGCAGCTCCTTGGAGGTGGAGGACGGGGTGGCTGAACCGGCGGACGACGAGATCGACGATGAATCCTCATACGGTACGGTGGATGAGGAACGTCGAGGTGTTGCTGTGGACGATGTCGTCGAGGAAGAGGCTCCGGCTGGGTGGCGGACGGAGGAGGGTGTGGGGCTTCACGGATTTTAGCGGCCTCGGTGTATGAATGTGTGGGCGGATGGGATGGGAGTGGGGAACCATGTCTTAGGGACACCCTTATCCAAAATGTGGGGTAAGTTACGAAAGTACCCCCACCGATTTGAGCTTGGCGGTTCTTTCGGTTCAGGGGTATCACGGGCATTTCGCGTGTCGGGATTTCACAGGAGGTGGGAGTTTTTGCGCGCGTTTTAATTTTGGAATAGCAAGGCGCGGGTTGAGATGGAGGGAGTTGTCGAAGCACAATGAGACAAAGATATATCTTATATATTTTGGGGCAACAAGGCACGGGTTGAAGAGGCGGGAGTTTTGCAACACGATAGACAGATACGCTAGCTTGAAATTTTGGCATAACATGGCACGGCTTGAAATTTCAAGAGAACAAGCTTAACATGTACCAAAAAAAGACAATTCAAGCCGTGCCATGTTGCCCCAAAAAAAGACAATTCAAGCCGTACCATGTTACCCCAAATTTGCCATCTCTGCACCATCAGATTGGCAAATTTCAGGAGAACAAGCTTAACATGTACCAAAAACTAAAAAAATGGGACAACAAACCTAACGTGTACAGTACCAAAACAATTTGCACTTCCCTCAACAATAAAAAAACAATGTGTGTTGTCTAGCATATGGACTAAATTTAAGTACATTTTCCCTGTTTAAATGGGATTGTACTCGGGTTAGTTATACAACCATCTAAATATTATCTTCACAACACATGACATGAATATAGGAGAAGTAAATTCTATATAAATACGAACTACATGTACATATGATCTCAAATTCAAATATATGTATCCATTTTATGTTGAATTCAAATCATAGTACATGTATGCTCTAGCAAGATGTTCAGAATCTAAACCATGTATGATATACTACGTACAATGTGTTTAACACACACACACAAACACCAATCAGACTAGTAAGGTATAGGTGCATTGCACGCATGAGATTTGGCAACCAAATTAAGAATAAATACCACATTATAGCATGTAAGCTTTGAGTCATATATGCATGATGTAGATGTTCGTTTAATTCTTATAGTTCATTTCATTCAAAATCATCTAGTTTTTATAAGAAAGCTAATCTATTTTAAGATTCATGGAATTGTATGTTGTAAGGCATAAAGTAAAAACAAATAATGGAAAATCATGTAGAAAAACATTTGGGCAATTCTGATATGGAAGATTCTAGAACAAAGAAGAAGTGCTTGTGTTTTGAGGTTTGTGCATTATGCTTAAGTTCAACCATGGAGTCTTCTAGATTGTACATGTGGAAATATCTGGTGGAATCTAGATGATATCCAACGGCCAATAGTGCTCAAATTTGCCATCTCTGCACCATCAGATTGGCCTCATCCAACGACCATCTTTCAAAGTTAAAGTTATCCGCACACTATATAAAAACATAAAATATAATATATATATATAGGGGTATAGATATGGATATGTGATGCGAAAGCCACCCATCATCTCCAATTAGAATAGTGTGTCCATGCACGGATGCAATGTGGCCAAACGATGTCTGCCATTGGTATCTCAAATTCAAATCAGTCTAACTTTGTTCAATGTGTATACAGTACAGCATGCTCGTTTCCAAACCACACCGCGCATATCTCAGTTATATTCATGCACGGATGGGTTTCAAACATCATGATCTCTTATTCAAATATTTGAATTCAACTTTACATTGATTATGACCTCACCTAGTCTTTTACACCCACACAGTCGTCTTCTCTTTATAATTGTACCACTAACTTTCTCTCGTGCATGCATGCACACACACTACCAGTCGGCATTATCCACCGCACACATGCAATCTTTTTCCTCAGGTCGGTCTCCCACGCAGGCACACGCACACACACACACACCTCCCCCTCTCCATCATATTGGGCATTCTTTATCTCTCACGTGCATGCGCAACGATCGATGTTCCTCTCTATGTGTGTGTATATATAGCTAGGTCTTTCACGGTTTTCCACACAAACTGATCAATCTATATATCTAGTGAGGTCTCACCCTCTTTCCCACTTCCACATCGATCAATCTATACCTCTCTCTATATAGGATCACGTAGCTAATACACCCACATTAATTATATATCCAACGTCCCCCTCTTATCATCCATGCCTTCCGCTTCATCTCTCAGAGACGCGCACAGTGGTGAAGACAGGGGGCAGCAAGGGCCCTGCCCCCCTAACATCACTATATATCGAGGCTAATATTAATGTGATCATTAGACAATTGCTGCTAAAATGGTTTAAGTTGATGAATTGGCCCTCCTCATAAAGGATTAGCAATGCTTGGCCCCCTAGCTCATTTATTTTTCATGACTCCGCCACTGCACATAACAACGCACGTTCTTGCCCCCTCTCTTTAAATATCGATCTCGCACTTGTGCACTCCTTCATAGTCTCCCTCCACTTGGCCCCTCGCACCATCTTATAGCCCCCCACTGGATTTTTCCACATGTACAATCTAGCAGACTCCATGGTTGAACTTAAGCATAATGCACAAACCTCAAAACACAAGTGCTTCTCCTTTGTTCTAGAATCTTCCGTATCATAACTGCCCAAACTTTTTTTCTAGTTGAAATGCCATTATTTGTTTTTTACTTTATGCTTTACAACGCACAATTCCATGAACCATAAAATAGATTAAGGGCTTCTTTGATTCAAAGCATTCTCAAAGGAATTTTGGAGGATTCAATCTTTAGGAATTTTTCCTATCTTGGTTGTTTGATTCGTAGGATTGTAAACCATAGGAATTTTCCATAGGATTCATGTGCACTAGATTTCATAGGAAACATCCCATCCACTCAAACCTTTTTGAAAGAATCCTGCGTTTTTTCTATGCACAATCAAACACTCGTACAATCCTGTAGGATTCAAGACGACATTCCACTCTAACCCCATGTTTTTCCTATTCCCGCATTTTGGAAATCCTACAAATCAAAGAGGCACTAGCTTTTTTATAAAACCTAATTGATTTTGAATGAGATGAACTATAATAATTAAACGAAGGTCTACATCAGCCATATATGACTCGGAGCTTACATGCTATAGTGTGGTATTTATTCATAATTTGGTTGCCAAATCTAATGCGTGCAATGCACGTGTACCTTACTAGTACTTCGAGTATGTGCAAACACGTAATTAGAATTCCAATGGCACGCTACCCAGTGTCTCTCTTACAGTTCATGAAGCCACGTGGCACATGTGGAGGCGTTGTCACGACCTCATTGTGTGGATTGATCACAGTGACGTGCTGCTGGTTCCAGAAGAATGTACTCGTCCTCTCTGAGCCACACTGGCGGCACATGCACAAAGCGAAGATGTGCACGCACGCCACGCACGCACTCATTCCATCACACGCACACGCGGGTACATGGGCAGACGCTTTTTTGTATGGAAATCCATCCCATGTGATAATTTGACGCGTGTAAAGTCCTTCACTTTGTTGATGGTGAATTAATACAGTGCATGCAAATTGAGTGGACGTGAGGGCGGAAGAAAGACATTACTACACCACTACGCGCATGCGAGTAGTTAAATCATGGGTTGCTAGTACTTCCATTGGTCTCCTTCGTATTTTGTGCCAATTTTTGACCATATTTATAAGTATTATAATATTTATGCATGTCCTAAAAAGTGGCAGAAAAAAGGGGCCAATAAACCAGGACGCAGGCAGCATGATCAATTTTTGCCATGGCTATTGCTGGCAGCCTTTGTATTTAAATATGGACGGAGTGGAGTACTACTATCTTTATCTTAGCCTCGTAGGGCTCTCCCAGCGCCTAGGCTCACCTCCCCGCCTTGCCCAC
Organism: Triticum dicoccoides; assembly: GCF_002162155.2. Classification (NCBI taxonomy): domain Eukaryota; kingdom Viridiplantae; phylum Streptophyta; class Magnoliopsida; order Poales; family Poaceae; genus Triticum; species Triticum dicoccoides. The sequence goes on from NC_041391.1 coordinate 456,950,882, forward strand.
CGGATCCCGCCATGGAGGATCCTGCCATGGATAATCCCTTAGATCCCAGGATCCCGCGGGTTGCCCTCTCGCTGCGGCCCGCAACACTGCCGCCTTTGAGCGAAACCCACATGTGTTTTAGAGGGGATCCATTGCTCTGGAATCACAGATCGGTGGCGCCGGAGGACATGCCAGGGCTGCGTTTCAGGTGGTGGGCAGCAAGGGAAAATCAGATCGAGGAAGCGTTGCATCGATTAGAGAGAAGTTCCAAGGAGCTGCGTCTGGCGCAACACAAGGTAGAGGCGCAAGTCGATCTCAGGGGAGAGATGCTGAGGGATGTCAGCATCTGGCAGCGCCGTGTTGATTTCGAGCTAGGGCTAATGGCGGAGATCATATTCACGGAGTCAAATGCGAAAGAAAGAACGCGCATGCCTGCGCAATGGCATGAGCAGCCGGTGCAACTGTTCAAATGGGCGGTAGGAGAAGCCAAATCCCAGGACTAGTTGCGGCGGCGCCGCTGGGCATGTGTCATAGGCAAGGTGAGCTGCCCTCCTTCCCCGCCAGCGATGCAGTGAACTTGCAATGCCATGTCGGTTTGCAACCTTGACAATCATTCCATCTATATGTATTGTATTCCTATGGAAATACTTGGTTGTTTGGAAAAAGATGGTATTTGATTTGTCACTAGTTTTAGAATGCTTGGTCGTGAAAATCAACCAAAGCCACAACCAAAAGTCTCCATCGCGTAATACTTTACGATCGGTCGCACCAATAGATGGTTGGTCGGACCCACGTCTCACCGAAGGGACACACATCGGCTTGGTCTGACATGTACGACCAGTTACATCACTGACTTGTGCGATCGCATTTGAGCAGTGTAGTACTCCCTCTATCTCAGTTTACAAGTCTTGCACGTGTACCTATGTCATTAATTTGACCAACTTAATAAGAGGCATAGATTACGAAAAATATATCAAATATTCTATTTTTTAATGATATATTTTTTATGTTAAACAATTTATTTTATATAAGTCACATTGACGACCTAGATACACGTGCAAACCTTGTAAACTTAGATGGAGGGAGTACTTGAAATTTATGTTCCACTAAACTCATTGGGAGCCGTTTCGGGCCTCGAAACCAAAACCATCAATTAATCTTTACCTTGTGCCCATCACATTCGAAAGTACTAGTGCTAAAATTAAGTGCAAGCATGCTCACACCTACTAGTACGTACCAAACCTGAACGTGTTCCCACTATGCAGGTTTTAGTACTAGTGCTAGTACTTAGGTTATAAAAAGGGGAACTACCTAACCGAAAATTACTCTACCTTCCTCCTCATAAGTCCTTCTTCTTCGTCCGTCCTTGTCATGGCCGATGTGCAGAGCTCTAGGTCGAGAACTATTCATAACAAGGGAGCGGCAACCAAGGCTACAAAAAAAAGGGCTCGCCACCACGCAGAGACCTCGAAAGATCTCTCACGGGCAGGCGAGGCTCCTAGGAGCGCCCCAACCGTGGAGGCGAACATGCCGAACTAGCGGCGCTGGAGTCGTTATCCCTCGACAGCATGCCCGATCAGCTCAATAAGCACCTCAATAAGAAGGAGTTCATCCATGGCTTGGTGGAGCTGTTGAAGGAGAGCCTCGACGACATGCTCGCTGAGCTCAATGAGTAGGGGGAGTTGATTGCCGACTTGGTGATGCCGCTGAAGAAGAGCATTGCCTCGGAGAAGAAGGCGATTGGCGAAATCCTGCAACTTCACAAGGACAAGGCGAAAATCTGCCATGAGCTCGACCTGTTGAAGGAGGAGAACGCCGGCTGGAAGAAGCTGCATGAGAATAGTAGTTCCTCGATGAAGATGCTGCAAGCTCTCGTCATTGAACAAAAGGAGGAGTTAGTGAAGCTCCGCATCGAGCACTCGGCTGCTGTCAAGGTACGTAATGCGGCCGTGGAACAGATGATGAAGGCTCGCGTCGAGAAATCCTGCATCATGGACAGAATGAAGAAGATGGCGGAGGAGAAGCGTAAGGGAATGGAGGTCGTGGAGGCGATGGAGAAGCAGTTACGACTCTGCGGCCAGCAACCCTTCATGTAGTGAGAGCGCCACCCCAAACTTGTGTCTGCATCTTCCTTCTTTTTTGGGGTTATAATCTTCCTTCTTCTTTTGCTCCTGTGTTTCTTCTTTTGCTTTGGGTGTTTCACCGCACGTGTCACGTTCTCTGTGAGGCATGAATAGAACAATGCTAACAATGAGATGACTAGAAAATTAGATCATTTTTATTGCCATATGGCACTGGGCTGCCGTGTTTCGTGATCCTCCGTCATAGTACTACTCCAGTGGAAAACTTGAGTACACCGCATAGTTCTTTGCTCCTCCTTAGGTCGTCGACACATTTACACGAGCAGTCAAATCACAAGGCCCCGCCTTCCAGCAGTAATGAGCCGTCAAATCACAAAGGCCCTCGCCTCTCGTGAAACCGACCAAGCTAGACTGCCTCGCCCTCTAGCCTTTTAAAAAATGTATTCTTTTGTGCGGTAGTGGTATCGATGGATTGCGCCATGGAGCAAAACTAACAAGATGAAATTAAAGAGAAAAGGTGGTACATATAGAGAGCGCTCGTCGCCAAATTATGCATATAGTACTATTAAAAAAGCTAGTACGTGCTTAAATGGAGTGCTAAATTGTATTAAGAAAATTAGCATACCTATTTAATTCTTGGGTTCTTCTTATTTATGCCACTAGTTGTGTATCACTACTCAGTTTTGCCATTAGAAGTTACAACTACTCAAAAATGCCACCGATTCGTGAGATGCCTGCTCAAAAATGCAATTAGATATCTCAAAAATGCCATTGTTAAATTAGATGTTTGCTCAAAAATGCCATTAGACAATGTTATTTTCATGTCAAACCCCTTAACCATGTTACATGACAAAAATAAGCCGATTCTCACAATGATAAGTGTGGCCCCACTTGTCAGGAGTGACCAAGCGAATAATTTTACAGGAAAATAAGAACGTTGTTGGGATCGAGTAGGCCCCACACTTTATTTTACTTTAGTGAGATAGAGGGAGAGCTGGCATGCTGGTCCATCGGTATTTATGTCATTATAACATGGCAAAAGATATTTGAGTCACAATAATGGTGTCCGGCACAACACACCCCTCAAATAAAACTAAGCACCCTGAAATTCTTTGACAAAACTAAGCACCCTAAAATTCTTTGACAACTAAACTGCTGGCTATATGATATTGGCCATATATACTGTACGTATATAATGTGAAGAAACGAGTGGTAGTACTATACCAACTAAAAGATGAACTGTAAGAAATACTAATATGTACGTACTGAAGAGTTAAAGTAATGAGAAGAAATAGAACATAGTTCTGCTGGGGGCTCAGCACAACACACACCTCAAATAAAACTAAGCATACCTAAAATTAAACTAAGCAACTAATCCGGTAGACACTGCATTAGAACCACCATGAGCAACGACACTGCCACCTTACTCGGAGTCCTTGTCCACATTCTCGACTTCGTCCTTATCCCTCTTCCTCTTGGCCGATACTTCTTTGCTTGAACCGCCCACTTGGCTCTTGCTCTTCATCCAACCCTTGTAGATATTGAAACAAAGGTAGCCATCCATTGCAACATAGTGGATGTGGTCTATATCTAGTACATTCCGTTGCCATGCACGATGAAACATGTGCGGAGGTTTCTTTAGTTTACTGTACGAAGGATGAATCATGGCTCCTGCCAGGGGTCAACATTGAAGGCTGATCACCGGAGGGCACCAACCCATTCTTCTGGAGGTCGAAGGGGTTGCCTACAATGAGGCCTATCCGATCCAGGACTCTTCTGTCATTCTTAAAGTCTAAAGTAACAAATTTGACTCGGCCACCCTTGAGGAAGTTCTTAAATTCCTCGCATCAATGTCGGCATGGCATACGTGGTAGACCAATCATAAGTCATGCATGCAAACCTGGATCATGGCGGGCTTCATCTTCTCTTCCTCCTTTAGATTCTTCTCTTTGTCCAGGGTTTTGGTGTACTCAACATGTAGCCCAGCGACCCACTCATCATTTGAGTTCTCGAACATGCGTCTAAAGCGAGCAACGCATCCTTTCACCGTCGCGGAAGAACGGGTGTACATGACGTTGAACTCATCACCGGTGATGGTTCTAACCTTGTACTCACTGCTGATCATGGAGATTTGGGACACCATGGATTTGGGAGGAGGGTTAGGATTAGTGGAACTACCGTAATGTGAAAGGACACAACGACTAGGAGCGAACTGCCGTAATGTTAAAGGACGTCCGGGGACGAGTAGGACCGAACTACCAGCGGTTTTGTAAAAATGCTGAGTGGGGCATGTGAACGGCAGGGTAGTGGCTTGCCTGGTGGATAAATGGATTCATGCACAACACTATGGGGGCCCAATTAGATGTCATGTCTACTCGATGCCCAATTAAATGGCTTTCGATGTCATGTCAAGCATCGAAAAAATTACAGGTGATATGAAGCTTTCCATTCTCCCATTATACGGGCTTCCGAGAGCCCTTGAATCTGAGATTGAATGGTTGCATGGCGTGATTCTAGACCTATGGGTGAATATCCTATCCTGGAGGGTTATTCTGCAAATTTTCAACAACTTAGCATGCGACCGTTTGATCTCAGGTCCAAGGGCTGCTAGCATCCTGTATCATGGTCGCGCCTACCACGACCATCGCCTCGCTCACGCAGTCGTGCCCTTGGAGATTTAACATGGTGCGTTAGGCTATCTAATGTTAGAATGTCATACATAGTCATCACTTAGTCACTCATACTACGACAAGGTTACCTATAAGGTTGGCTATAAGAGTATTTTTTACTTCTCTCTATCTCTTTCTTCGTAGTATTTAATTGCATTTGCCACGGAGTGACCTCTTCCAAAGAAATGGTGCTTAGATGAGGTGCTAAGGGCATTAAATGGCTTAGCAACTCAAGTCCCCAATGCATAGGTGCTTAGTTTTTTGTTGCTAAGTTTGCTTCATTTAGTTAGCTATAGACTCAAAATTGCCTTTTCACCTAGGTACATGCACTTAGCACCGTTTCTTCATGGGGTCACCAAACTAGTCTCTCTCTTCTTAATTAACTTGCCACATCAGACTTTAAGCCTATGTGACAGGCTTAACACCTGTAGGAGCAAGTACAATAGTGGGCTATAAGCCCGCTTTACATGGCATTTTTGCATATGTGGAGGAAAGAGGCAAGGAAAAAGTGGAGGAGCGGGCTCTCATGCAAGAGCCAGCCTCTACATGGTGGAGCATTGGGAGAGGCACCTGTATAGAGGTGGTCAGGAATTGGGAGACTCACACCGGTCGTAGTGCCGCAGTTAAAATGATAATGTCAAGTCAAATAACAGGGCCCACCTGTCCAGCAGTAACTCGCCGTCAAATCACACAACCCAACGTTTGCAGCAGCCTACTCCCTCATCTTTTCGCGTCTATGTCAAATCGACTAGGTGGAACTGCCCCACCTACCACACGGGAAAAGCCCTGCCCTCGACTTTTAAATAGTACAATATACTAATTTTGTATCCATGGATTGCGCCATGGAGCAAAGCCTCAAGAAAACGATGGTACACATGTACGGAGTATACAACACACCTGTCGCGTTCGCGTAGCACGCCAGACGGTCGGTTGGTCTGGCACGCTGCTCTCAAATGGAATGCGCGTCATATTGCGTTTGCACACACATGTGGGACCACAATTGAGAACCAACCATAGGCACACTCCCCAGCCCTGCAAGTCTGGTGAGTTAATAGAAGAGAGAGACGAGCGATAGTACTAGAGAAGTGTTGTACAAACATTGGTGCCTGGACGATCCCTGCAAGACACGGAAAATCAGTTCGTCCATGCATGTGACCAGACTCCAGCAGACACGCCTGGATTGGCTATTGTCTACATATCGTGCAGGCTGTGTTTTACAGGGCTGTAGGTCTGGTGAGAAATCTAGAAAAAGGTTTCTTGTCATCTAGCAAAATTAGGTATCATGTGCTTCAGATCACTGCAAGGGTTAAACAACGACAACTGAGTTCCTCCAAGGGTCTAGTCATTGGGGGTACATGCACGAAGACTACTCGGCTGCCATCTAGGTCAAGCCGGGAATGTTAATTAGGACATCTATCGATGGACCCCTTTTCTATGAGTTTATCTTTAATTTGAGCTTTGATCCTCATCTAGTTTGTCCGTCGGGATTCATGTTGTCTCCTTTGGGCAGTGAGGTTATGGTTTCTTGTCATGTGGCATTTTTTCGTGTTATATGTTATAATCCGGTGCTTCAGATCAAAATGACGACAACTGCGCCTCCGGGGCACATGCATGAAGACTTCTCGACAGTCACTGACAAGGTCAAGCCGGCTCCGGTAGACAAAAGAAAACTAGTACTCCACTATATAGGCAGGAGCCTCCGCGCTTGCTTGCTAGTGTTGCTCTCTTCACACTGTCTCATCCTCTCCAGATCTAAACACGATAGCGGTGGCCACACACTCTCTCTCTACTCACCGCTGGTCACAGATCCAACCGGATCCTCTCCGCTGGGGAAGGTGAGAAGGTGCAACGTTCACACGGTCGTCCTCGGCGATGGCTCTTACCAACTGCCGGCGCGTCCCGATCAGTGTGCCTTGTCGTTCTCTCCCAAGCACCGCTGGCTAGGGAGGGCCTCCGACCCCTCTTCCTCGCTGTCATAGTGTGGGCAGATCCGACCTCCCGCTGCCCACCTAGCAACATCCCAGCGACCCTCAGGTATAACTTCCTTCGAAACCAGCCTTGCTCTACTTCCCGAGCTCCTAACGTTGTTGTATTTGTATCTTTTATTATTTCTCAGGCCCCCTCGTAGATATGATCGATCGGCTGTTCGAAACCCACCTAAATTTTTAATGTTAAGAGGTAAAACTAGTTCATGCACTCGAATCTAGTACTACTTGGTTCAAACAAGGAAGAAAGGGGGTGGGGGTGGGGGAAGATTTGTTACCTGAATCTAGGACTTGGTTGAAAGAGGAAATAATGGGGGTGAAAAGTAGAAGAGACTGGCTATCCAAATGGTCTCTAGGTCTAATAGGGAAATAAAGGGAAACGCAGTACAAACTCAATATAAACCCGATCTATTGGTTGAGAAAGGAAAGAAAGTAGGGACCGGGGGATAAGTCAACAGAGTAAGTCTAGCACTAGTTTTGCTAGCCTCACACAATATAAGGTGGCTATACCGAACAAAAATGGGACCAACCCAGATATCCTGTTCTGATGTTTGTTGCCCCGAGCCACTCTTATGTAATGCCACTGGTAAAATGTAGCAGTCACACTGTTAAAAGTAAGGACACGTTAAACCAATGTTGTTTTCAATGTAATGCCTCCAGTAATATGAATCAATGGAACTTTTTTCATGTACTGCTAAATTTCCATTAAGATAAGTTGCTTCTTTTTGTTAGAAATGCAACTGTCTTGGTCCGCCTACTCTCTCGTGCCCAAATACTGACTCTGTAGCAGCTGTTAATGTAATGTTGCTGGTAAAATGAAGCAATGACACCATTAAAGTAATGTCATATTTAATGGTTGTCATAGTTAATCCTAATGCCCACACTAATATCTAGCAATGTTGCTGCTTTAGAAATTGCTACTGTCCTTGTAGGATTGCCATTCAGATAAGGAACATGCTTCTTTTCATTTGATGTATGTTTCATCACTTGTTAGTCACCCTCCTTTCCACCTTTTTTGTGCAAACAGAGATATACATTTCACGATTGATCTTAGTTGAACTGCACAAATGATATCCAAATTATAGTTGAACATTCTAGGAGCTTCACAACCAACCTTGATGTTGCTCAATTTTATTGCAACTAATGAAGAAGAAGCTCCGTGGGTTTCGTTTTCTGATGGAAATGGAACCGGGGCTAGAGCCCTTTTCTTAAAAAAATAATAAGAAGAAGATGCTAGCTCATGGGACATTGCTTCATTTTAGGTGAACTGCACCAAAAGGTGCCATGAATTGAATCGTCCATGTTGGTGTTGGTGTCATCCCTTCTACGATGGCGTTGACTGCAGATATGGTTCCCATCACGAGGTATGTTCCTTTTTGGTCTGACCGTTTGCCAAAGCTCCTGCATGTTGAGTCTGCTCTTGTGCTACTGTTTTGGCACTGCCATGATAAAGCAGTAATATTATTATTTTGCACCTTAATCTAGTAGCACTATTAATTTGAGGCAATGTTTTGGCACCGCTAGTGCCACTGATTTTTTTTATAAATCGAAAGTGGGGGTTTCCTCCGATTTCATTAAAGAAACCCAACCATAGAGAACCATTATCCAACAACACCTCAGTGTAAACGGGCAGTTATGCAACTACTACTAGAACAGACTGAGTACTAGCAGGAGACAAGTTCGCCACATAAGCTAGGCAGGTAGGGGGACGCAGCACCAGCTCGACCAAGTTTGGATTACAACCCAAATGCTACCACAAAAACATCAGGGGGGATGATAAGGACTGAAAGAGCTAGCTTCAGCATCCCAGTCTAAGCACCCCTGACCTCCATCCTTGCGACGCACGGTACACCTCGTTTGCCACCTGCTCGACCCTAGTGTCACTAATAAAATGAAGTAATAATACAGTTAAAATAGAGCGAGTGTCCTCTCTATCATTTCATTTCCAATGTAGATAAAGAAAGCGCTTCTCTTTGTTAGTATATGTTTCATCAACTAGTCCCATTGTTAATGTTTAAGCATTTCCGCAAACTAGGGTGCTTAATTTTAGTTAATCTGCACAAAAATAGAGATTGGAATGTCTCAAGGCCCCTCCTTGTACTACCGCAGTACACTGATGTTCATCACTGGCAGAAGGTGTATCGGGGAGACTTGGGTCGATTTCCAGTATGAGGCGTACCATATGAGGCATCGCAGGGCCCATCTCGCCCTCGCAGTATGGCATACTATGATACTATCGTAATATTTTCTTCTGTTTATTAGTGTATGTTTCATCAACTAGTGCCACTATAATGTAATCATGCTTTTTTATTATCTGTGCAAACAAGGTTATTCAGCTGCATTTTGGTGGAACTGCACAAATGTACAGATGGAACCGATATATATGCAGAGTGCAAGGTGTGCCAAGTAAAAATTCCAACACCAACCATGCTCCATGCATGCATTGGCATCCACCACCACCAGTGGGATGTGTGGCGCTCTCTGTGGACGGATCTTTCTCGGCAGAATATCCTCTAACTGAATACTAGTAGCTTATATTGGTAGTTTTCTAGGAAGTACTCTTTTCTGAAAGAAGCACCAACCTATTTTTCTTTATTTGTACACAGTGTCACAACTTTGACCCAAAGGTCCAAAGCTATTTTAGGCTGATTGGCGTAGTACTCGGAGACTGATTGTAAGCATGATTTTCATTAGCTGTCACACTGATTGTAAGCATGAGCAGATGGAAGATTAGGTTAGTGCGAAGCTTACCTTAAACCCTACCACTGCCGTTGAAACAAGGCGAGCTTCGAGGGACCTTGGAGAATGGCGGGGAAGCGACGTCGCGCCATCCGTCCTCCTCTTGTGGTGGGAGAACAAATTCTCCTGTGGCTCCGTCTGGATCTGCACCCTCACGAAGGGGACACTGTACTCGATCGATTCGTTATCCTCTGGGTGCTCGACCTTCGACCTATACGCCCACCACATCCGCCTACTTTCTCCTCTGGCAAATATGTCTGCTCCATCGCCCAGAGGAGATACTCGATGAACTCGAAGGACTGCGGCGTGACTATCGCCAAGGAGTACATTTCCGCCCTCGTCGCCGCCGTCTTGCTCTTTCATGTACATTGCCACATGACCTTCACCGTTCTCGAAATCTCCCACTCATTGTCAAACGAAGTAAGGATCTCCTTCAACCTGGCTAACTTTGCCTAGTCACCGCCAGCGATCTGCCTGATTCGCTGCTGCATCCTCTCCATAGATGTCCTTCTGAGTGGTCTGGTGCTATCTTTGGAAGATGGGAGGAGAGACGGTGGTCTTGCAATAGAGAAGAGGGAGAGGCAAGACAGTGGTTTTGGAATGGAGATGATGGAGAGGAGAGGGGGTGGTTTTGCAATGGAGAAGAGGGAGAATCGAGATGGTGGTTTTGGAATGGATATAATGGAGAGGAGAGGAGGTGGTTTTGCAATGGAGAAGAGGGAGAGGAGCGTGCGGCAGCGATTTAGGATTGGACGAGAGGGCCAACGCGCTGTGACTGGATCAAAATCAAAATCAATTTACCCTTCAACTAAGAAAGCGACCCCACATTAACTAGTCTCCCTTTTATTCCTGGTCATAATTGACCATGATTTTCACAAATAAAATATATCTTATACGTTGCAAAAATAATATAATTTGAAAGTACATTCAGATACGAACCAAACGATGCAATTTTTGGTGACATGCATTCACATTTTGCTTGTCAAATACAGCACGTGGTCAAACTTTGACCCAAAATACGCAAAACAAAAAAATACTTCCAAGATCAGTGTCGCTCCTCTCCTTTTAAACCACCGCCGCTCCTCTCATGTTCCAATCTAAATCCAGCGCTGCTCCTCTTCTCTTCCATTTCAAAACCACCCCCTCCTCTCCTGTTCCAATCCAAAACCAGCGTCACTACTCTCCCGTTCTAATCCAAAACCAGCGTTGCTCCTCTCCTCTTCCATTCAAAAACCACCGCCGGCGAGTGAAGGTGCTGTGGAGAAGTAGATCGATGGAGGAGTACAACCGATACATGAGGATCACAGACGGTGACCCTGTGAAGCTAGCAAGGATGTTGGAGATACAATCTTGGTTTGACAACAAGGACCAACTAGCGGCGACAACGACATCCTTGGCCAAATATCTGCAACAGAGCGAAAAGGCGGCGATACTACCGAAGGGAGTCATGCGGGAGTACATAGACTTGCTCCTCTGGGCCATGAGCAAACAGATTCACCGAATCCGATCGTGAGGGAGCGGTGGTGGGAGCATCGATCCCAGATGGAGCATCCACTAGAGATTGAAGGATCGAGCATCTACAGGGTGCCGTTTGTGAGGGTGTCATGCCAGAGCGAGCCGGTGGAGTCTTCGTCGACCAAACCCAACTGCAAGAGGAGAAAAGCAGTTGGCCCGATGACGCTTCCCCGCCATCCTCTCCCTCACTGTTCACATCGTCTCACGGGGCGGCTGTCTGCCGCCATGGAATAGGAGGGGACTGCCCCCAGCCCAATAGTCAGGCAGGTTGTGAATTGTCAGGAGGAGCTTAGGGTTGTTAGTATTTGCAAGTTGTGAATTCTGTTTTGTGTATTGTATTTTGAGAGTACTTTCAGATATGAATGTCTTTTGAATTCCAGATTTGCAGTATTGAGCATATGAAGTATTTTATGAATTCTAGAGATCTATTTTTAGCACTTAAAAAATGTAGTTTCATAGGAGTATAAAAGTGCAGACAATGTGATTCTCGGAGAAGAAACTGCAAGTTTCAGTTTCCGATAAGAAACTGCAAGTTCAGTTTCAGATAAGAAACTGCAACTTTCAGAGGCAGAGCATTTATATTAACACAGCCTTTTCAAACAGGGTTAACATCATGTTGGAAGTTTTATTCATGGTGAAGAATGGAACTACCAGCGAGTTAACGTCATGCTAATCAACATTCATGCATAGCACATCTTCATATGATGCACAATCAAAAAGATATGCTATCTTCAAAATGCCCACACAATGTCGAGTGTGCGAAAAACAGAGAAAACAAGGGATGAAGTTTTGGCAAGTGTTGGACATGGTGTGCGTAGATGACAATGGGGACCCACATGTCAATAATGACAGAGGCAAAAAATTTGGAGATATTTTCCCTGCATCAGGTGGAATCGAACCCGGGCTGAACAGCTGTCGGGTAGTGTCACTTGGCCACTGGGCTAGTTCAATACTTTCGTTACAAATAAGGCACTTCCTCAGGTGGTCGGATCTCCTCCTGCGCCTTTGTGCGCTCGCCGCGGCGCCGTTGTGTTCCGTTGTGAACATGCTGAACAAACAAGAGGAATCTGGAGAGGACTGTAGGCGGACAGTCGAGACCCACCAGGTCTATGATCGTATGCAAGCAAGTGCCTCATCGAAAAAATACTTCCTCCTAATGCTATACTGATGTTGGGAGCCATGGGTTTGTCAACATAGTTACATTTTTAGGTACTTCAAAGTAGTTACTATAGGAGATAAATTCACAACGAAGCCGAGGAGCTAGAAGGTATCATTTATTATCACTGGGGTAGTAAGTATCAGCTGGGTTTTGGGCTGCCCCGTCTAGGCTTTCTTTTTTAACATGCGCAGCCCACGACATGCCGGTTTGTATTTTCTTGAGGGTCATCATGTATCGACCGGCCTATGGACCTCCCATCCGAGGTTTTATTTTTTCTGAAACATTGGCACCCCAATTTATGTATTTTTTTGAAGAAAACGTAGAGGTTTGTTCTATTTTTCTATATAAGAATAGGAACGCGTGGTCCAACTTATGTTTCACTTCTAACTATATTATATATATTTAAATTATTTTATATATTATTATATATTATTGTTATTGTCATCATATATTTAACATATACTTACATATGTAAGAAAATAATGTCCCACATCTTATTAACTTATAAAAACAATTTCGTAACAATAAAATCCTGGATTTTTTTGGCAACGAAAATCCTGGTGATTGTGTACAAAAGCTTGGTAAGATTTAAGGACCAATGTAATAATAAATCACTTATTATTTAAATATATTTATAACAAAATGCTCAGCCCCTATTTATTTTTTGATAACATTGCTGCGCCCAACCCAACATTAGAATTAGAATTAGCCCAGCAAGATCGTGTATTCCGAGAAAGTGCAAATGGCTTGTAATTTTTTAGGAAAAAAATAAATGGGTCGCATCGACGCTACATTATTTGTTCACCCAGTCGAGCTAATGGACTATAGTTCTAAAAAAAGATCAAATTGATTTTAAATTCTGAAAAAATGGGTTGAATAGGTGCCACATTTTTGGAGGCTGAAATGTGGGCCAATAGGTCGAAGCCAACGCAAGTCGTTGTCAACTTAGTCAACAAATGATTCTGACATCGTTAGCCATTGGATTTACATCCAACGACCGGTATCCATCTTCAATATCTCGTCTTCTTCCTCCAGCACCGCCGGGGCAACCTGCTCCCATGTCCTGCTGCTAGCAGCTCTACTTAGCACGCTTCACTGTGAAGTGCTACCCCACTGTTGGTCAGGCCATCCCTCCACCCCTCCACACCTCCTGTTCTTCTCCACCGACTGCCGAACCACACCACACCAGAACTAGTTAACCCTCGTACACCTCTCTGTCTGCGACTCTACTCCCGCGTCTTCCCATCTCCGGCTCGTTGCTCTCAAGGGCTTCGCCGTCGTCCACCACCTTGGATGCGCTCAGCAAGGAGTGGTCAACGTGGTCAACGAACAACATCCATCAAAAGTAGACTATGAATGGAGAGGCTGACAGCTGGGTCCACGGCCGCACGCAAGGAAATGCCTCCTTATTACACGCAAAATAACGATTCCTCCACCTGACAGCTAGGACCCACCGGAAGGGCCTCTGTATTTCGCCAAAAAAACACCCCCCCGCTGACAGGTCAGACCTACCAGCTATATCTTCGCACGCAAGGAAGCGCCTCCTCATTACGCCCAAAAAAATGAATACCCCCTGCTAGCTAGGACCCACCATAGTGGGAGACTGACTTGTGGGCCAACTAAGTTGACGGGGACGGAGGGCTTTGTCAACCTAGTCAATATGAACGATTCTAGCTCCCGTGACCGTACGATGTCCATCCAAAGGCCGTAGTGCTTCTTCAACCTCTGGTGTTCTTGCTCCAGCCGCCCAAACCAGCGGTCGTGCCACGTGCTCCTGCATCCCGTGGCTGGCTGTGATGTCGTGAAGGCCTCACCGCCCCCTACTACTCCCATCACTGGCCAGGCCATCCCTCTACTCACGCACACCCCCTATTATTTTGCGGCGACGACAGCCTCGCACCGCAGTCGAACCAGTCAACCCTCGTACTCCTTTCCGCATGGACATCCACCGCCGCGTCTTCCCCGGCTCCGCGTTGTCCCCTTCCTAGGCCTCGCCGTCGTCCACCGCCCTGGTGCTCTCGGCGCGGCGTGGTCAACATGGTCAAGGAACGACTTCCATCGGAAGAGTACTGTACGTGGAGAGGCTGACAGCTGCGTCCACGGCCGCAGCAAGGAAGTTCCTCCTTATTACACATAAAATAATGATTCCTCCACTTGACAGTAGGGACCCACTGGACGGGCCCACGATATTTCATGAAAAAAACGTTTCCTCCTGACTGCTGGGACCCACCAGCTACATCTTCACACGCAAGGAAGTGCGTCTATATTACGGGCAAAAAAATGCCCTGACTGTTGGGACCCACCAGCTACATCTTTGCACGCAAGGAAGTGCCTGACAGTTGGGACCCACTTGGTCGAAGCATACGTAGTGTTGTTATTCTGGTCGCGAACGTGTACGTACATACTGGTCGATGTAGAGGCGCACACGTGTCGTAGTAGAGGCGTGCACGTGTCGTAGTAGAGGCGCGCACGTAGCATGTACACGTACGTATAGTGGCCAAGGCGCAAGAAAGTAAATACAGCCACGTACGTACATACGGGTGGGGTCTCGAACGCCTACTCGCGCATACCTATGGCCAGGGATCATGTACATGGCTGGGTCGGAACGGAGAAACAACATCCTGTTCATCGGGAGGCAACCGACTGGGTCGGAATATGTCGTGTTCCTCGGGAGCAACCGGCTTGGACGGAACAGCCGATGGAAACAAGGCATGGCGTACTACAGAATGGAGGAAATGGCCTTGGGTTCGACCGGCCACGGTCGAAACAGGATCCTGTTCATCGGGAGGGGTCTGGCGTACCGCAAAAATGGAGGAAACGGACTTTTGTTGGACCTCCTACGGTCGAAACGGGGTCCTATTGATCGGGAGGGGTGTGGCATGATGTCTACTACACAACCTTCTTCTTGTATACGTTGTTGGGCCTGCAAGTGCATAGGTTTGTAGGACAGTAGCAAATTTCCCTCAAGTGGATGACCTAAGGTTTATCAATAGGTGGGAGGCGTAGGATGAAGATGGTCTCTCTCAAACAACCCTGCAACCAAATAACAGAAAGTCTCTTGTGTCCCCAACACACCCAATACAATGGCAAATTGTATAAGTACACTAGTTTGGCGAAGAGATGGTGACACAAGTGCAATATGGATAGTAGATATAGGTTTTTGTAATCTGAAATAATAAAAACAACAAGGTAACTAATGATAAAAGTGAGCGTAAACGGTATTGCAATGATAGGAAACAAGGCATAGGGTTCATACTTTCACTAGTGCAAGTTCTCTCAACAATAATAACATAGATAGATCATATAACAATCCCTCAACATGCAACAAAGAGTCACTCCAAAGCCACTAATAGCGGAGAACAAACGTAGAGATTATGGTAGGGTACGAAACCACCTCAAAGTTATTCTTTTGGATCGATCTATTAAAGAGTTCGTACTAGAATAACACCTTAAGACACAAATCAACCAAAACCCTAATGTCACCTAGATACTCCATTTTCACCTCAAGTATCCGTGGGCATGATTATATGATATGCATCACACAATCTCAAATTCATCTAACCAACACAAAGTACTTCAAAGAGTGCCCCAAAGTTTCTACCGGAGAGTCAAGAAAACGTGTGCCAACCCCTATGCATAGGTTCATGGGCGGAACCCGCAAGTTGGTCACCAAAACATACATCAAGAGGCACGTGATTTCCCATTTTCACCACAGATAAACACGGCAAGACATACATCAAGTGTTCTCATCATAAAAACTCAATCAAATAAGATAACTTCAAGAGGGAAACTCAATTCATCACAAGAGAGTAGAGGGGGAGAAACATCATAAGATCCAACTATAAAAGCAAAGCTCACGATACATCAAGATCGTGCCATAGAGAGAACACAAGAGAGAGAGAGAGAGAGAGAGAGATCAAACACATAGCTACTGGTACATACCCTCAGCCCCGAGGGTGAACTACTCCCTCCTCGTCATGGATAGCACCAGGATGATGAATATGGCCACCAGTGATGGGTTCCCCCTCCGGCAGGGTGCCGGAACAGACTCCCGAGAGGTTTTTGGTGGCTACAGAGGCTTGCGGCGGCGGAACTCCCGATCTATCTTGATATTCGATGGTTTCAGGGTATGTAGGCTTATATAGGC
>NC_041391.1:456967616-456974099 GCF_002162155.2 Triticum dicoccoides
CGCCTAGTAGGGGGGCGCGCCCTCCTATCTTGTGGCCTCCTCGAGGATCTTCTGACATGAACTCCAAGTCTCCCGGATCTTATTCTTCCAAAAAATCATGCTGCCGAAGGTTTCATTCCGTTTGGACTCCGTTTGATATTCCTTTTCCTCGAAATACTGAAACAGGCAATAAAACAACAATATGGGCTGGGCTTCCGGTTAATAGGTTAGTCCCAAAAGTAATATAAAAGTGTATAATAAAGCCTGTAATCATTCAAAACAGATAATAAAATAGCATGAATGCTTCATAAATTATAGATACATTGGAGACGTATCATGGCGTACCGCAAAACGGAGGAAACGAACTTGTGTTGGAGCGCTACGGTCGAAATAGCGGTCCTATTCATCGGGAAGGGTGTGGCGTACCGCAAAACGGGACTCCACGGGATACTGTTCATCTTCACCGTCGACCTCCTCCAGTCTCCACGGGCTACTGTTCATCCACCGTCGACCTCCTCTAGCCTCCACCTGTGACTGTTCATCCATGGGCTCCTGTTCATCCAGCCTCCACCGCTCCTCCACCGGCTACTGTTCAACCATTCCTCTTCACGGGGTCCTGTTCAACCACCCCTCCACGGGCTACTATTCATCCAGCCCTCCACCGGCTATTGTTCAACCAGCCCTCCACCGTCTACTGTTCAACCTTCCCTCCACGGGGTCGTGTTCATCCAGCCCTCCACGGGGTCCAGTTCATCCACGCCCAACCGGCTCGATCGACTGGGGTCCTGTTCATCCAGCGGCAACACCACGGGGTCCTGTTCATCCAACCCCCATCAGGAACTGTTCATCCACCCCCCCAACGACGCTCACTGTTCATCCAGAGGCAGCATCGACCAGCTTCAGTTAGCAGAAGTAGCGAAGGAATCGCTTGATCCGGTTTAGTTAACAGCCACCGATCAATCGCTCGGGTTCAGTAACGCATTGCCTGCAGTGCAATCGCTCGGGTTCAGTTAGGCGAACGCCTCGCTCGGGTTCAGTTAGAGCCCAACGCCTCGCACCCACGTGCGAACGTGTACGAGAGAAACTCACATCGCTCGGCCCCCGACCACCCACCGTAACCAGGAACTCCCCGATATTTTGCTCGCCCTGGCTTCTACCACGTTTTTTTCCCGTCATGAACGGCCCAAAGAATGTCATGCATCGGCTTTTCCGGCCCGTCCAGGACGAAAAGCCCATTTTCTATCATGATTTTTTGTCATAGAAGTAGGAGCCCACCACATCTATGATGATACGGGGTTTTGTCATAATTATCATCATAGAAGTGTCATAAGTATGACAGATTTTTTTTCGTTCGGCCCAAAATGTCACGGATGTGTCTTTTTTTGTAGTGAAATTTGTAATTTTATATTTCCTTATATCATGATAAATGTCTATTATTCATGCTAGAATTGTATTAACCGGAAACTTGATACATGTGTGGATACATAGACAAAACACCGTGTCCCTAGTATGCCTCTACTTGACTAGCTGTTGATTAAAGATGGTTATGTTTCCTAGCCATGGACATGTGTTGTCATTTGATGAACGGGATCACATCATTAGGAGAATTATGTGATGGACAAGACCCATCCGTTAGCCTAGCATAATGATCGTTCAGTTTTATTGCTACTGCTTTCTTCGTGTCAAATATATATTCCTCCGACTATGAGATTATACAACTCCCGGACACCGGAGGAATGCCTTGTGTGCTATCAAACGTCACAATGTAACTGGGTGATTATAAAGATGCTCTATAGGTATCTCCGAAGGTGTCTGTTGGGTTGGCATAGATCAAGATTAGGATTTGTCACTCCGAGTATCGTAGATGTATCTCTGGGCCCTCTCGGTAATGCACATCATATGAAGCCTTACAAGCAATGTGACTAATGAGTTAGTTACAGGATGATGCACTATGGAACGAGTAAAGAGACCAGTTGGTAATGATATTGAACTAGGTATGAAGATACCGACGATCGAATCTCGGGCAAGTAACATAACGATGACAAAGCGAATAACGTATGTTGACATTGCGGTTCGAACGATAAAGATCTTTGTAGAATAGGTGGGAACCAATATGAGCATCCAAGTTCCGCTATTGGTTACTGGCCGGAGAGGTGTCTCGGTCATGTCTATATAGTTCTCGAACCCGTTGGGTCCGCACGCTTAACGTTTGATGATGATATGTGTTATATGAGTTATGTTTTTGGTGACCGAAGGTTGTTCGGAGTCCCGGATGAGATCACGGACATGACGAGGAGTCTCGAAATGGTCGAGAGATAAAGACTGATATATTGGAAGGTTATATTCGGACACCAGAATCGTTCCGGAGAGGTTCGGGTATTTTTCAGAGTACCGAGGGGTTACCGAAACCCCCCGGGGAAGTAATGGGCCTTATTGGACCATAGGGGAAAGAGGAGGCAGGCCATAGGAGGTGGCGCGCGCCCCGCCATTGGAGTCCGAATTGGACTAGGGGAGGGGGCGCGGCCCCCCTTTCCTTCTCCCTCTCTCTCCCTTCCCCCTTCCCCCTCTGAAAAGGAAGAGGGGGGGGGGGGTCACACACACACACACACACACACACACACAGAACCACCACCAGCAAAGAGAAAAGTCATACAAGACAAGCCCCATGCCTAGGTGGATGAAAAGAGAACACTTCAAAGCGATCATAACAACAATCAAAGGACTACAACAAGGACCGTCCGCACCAACTATCTCGTGAAATGACAAAGACAACAAGAAAGGTTCTACAATAGCGATGCCTTGAAGAAGGAAACGATGCTCAAGTGCCACAGTCGTCGAATCCAACACCGAAGGCTAGATCCTAAGTTTTCATCCTAAAGATCAAGTTCAAACAAATCCGAGGATTGCCTTCAACAAGATAATGACACAAGAACACCACCATTGCCAACTATAACCAACTAGGGTCAAACATAAGATTTTCATCCCAAAGTTCGAGACCGGGTACTCAATAAGCACCACCAAATTGTAACACACATGTAACTGTTCTCTTGTGAGTAATACAAAAGTCAGTTGGAGCCTCTCCCACTGTCGTTGATCTTCAAAATAAATAAATAAGCACCACCGAATCAAAACCATCTATTGGGGAAATGACACCTAGGGGATAACGAAGATCCCTTCTACGGTTGGCGGGGAGGAGGAATGCACAAAGAGCAGGTCTAGCAATCAACATGAAGGATTTTTACCCAGGTTCGGGCCGCTGGGAAGCGTAAGACCCTAGTCCCACTTTGAGTGTGTGTATTTAGTGTTCTTGAAACTTGACTAGCTGCTATGCGTCTCTGGTCCAAAAGTTCAAATCCTCCTCCAGTATGCATTGGTCCTCCTTTTATACGTCCAAAGGGGTTGCCACAGTGGCACACAGGAGGTGTAAAGTAGCTACACTGCATATGCTTATCACTGACGTTGTAGGACAAACGCATTAAATGCGATGCTTATGTGACCTCCAACTTTATCGGGGATGGTAATAGAGCCCGTCCCGTCCTTCGCTGCCTCACCCCGTCTTGACACACATCCAGGCTGATGAGGCATGCAGCACCAAGCTGACTGGCTAGCCGCTGTACTGGAGTGGTGGTAGGATCTTCACGAAGATCTGCATGCCACCACGCAGGTGCTTGCTTAGTTGGCAGGTTGGCCACTGCACTGGAACGGTCGTAGGGTGGCAGAACCCTGTCGTGTGTGAGCCAAGTTGTGGCTTCGCAATTGTCCCCGGCAAGAGTCTTGCCGGGATCTCACGGTTGTGCCCGGCAAGAGCCTTGCCGGGGACTTCGTCCTCTGGTCTCCATGAAGATCTGCATGCTACCAGTCTTCACAAAGATCTACATGCTACTACGCATGTGCCCCCGAGTCTTGGTCTTGACGTTGTCAATGGTGTCAGAGCTCTCAGCCTCAAGGGTGGTGGCCTTGCTGGTGCTTCGCAAATTACCCCGACAAGGATCTTGCTGGGGCTTCGCGAGCCATCCCAGAAAGGGTCTTGCCGGGGGCCCAGCTTGTCTTTTGTTATCTGTTTACTAGCTTGAATGCTGCCTTGGTCGTCTTGTATCTTGCCTTCTGCTGCCCCGTCAAGCCTCGCCAAAGGTGCGACTACAACTGCCCGTATAGAAGGGCCCAGACATATGTACACCGACAGGAGCCCCTGGGTCTGGGCCACACACGAGTGCAAAGCGTAGTTGGCCAGGCCCAAAACAGTGCGTGGGCACACGTGGCAGGGATTAACTGCTATGATCTTCTTATTTGTTGTGCTTCCCCATGGTCTGCATTGAGTGCGCGACGTGGGGTTCATGCGTGGAACGGTCACAGCACGCCTGCGATGCCTCACATCAAACAGTAAAGAGGCAGCACGCGCCTTCCCCATAAAAAGAGGAATCTGCAGGGGCGCTGCTCATTTACCCCTCTTGCCTTTCCCAATCTAGGAACCACCGCTCCCTTCTTCTTCCTCAAGCCTAAACCAGAGCCTTCGCCTCCGTCTGCCACCGCCGCGCTTTCACTGCCCTTGATCCCTCGCCCCCACCTAGCTGCTATGGCACCCAAGACGACCAAGGGCAAGGGAGTGGCCAAGGCAAGCGAGGGGAAGGAGGTGCCGAAGAGAGAACTGGTGAAGCTATGGAAGAATTACACCGTCTTCACCTCGACGATCGACGCGCTCATGCTCCGGGATCGATTCCGGTGCCTGTGGGGGAGAGAGACGTCGGGGCACCCCGCCACCCGCGTCATCCTCGCTCCCTTCGCCAAGCCCGCTCCATATAAATATCCCTTCTTTATTGATTACTTCTACTGCAGGCTCTGCGCCCCATTCTCAGATTTCTTCAACGATATCATGCACACCTTTGGCTTCCACCTTCTGGATTTCACGCCGAACACCGTGGCATGCATGGCCCTCTTGGCCCACCTCTGCGAGAGCTTCGTTGGGGTGGTCTCCAACACAGCGCTCTTCCGCCATTATTTCGTCCCTCGCCTCCAGCCAGGAGATGCTCTTTCTGGCTGCATCACTTGGATCCCGAGGGCCTTGAGCAAGAACACGTACCCGGAGGGGACCCATAAGGAGAAGTGGGATGAATGGCGGGGTAGGTGGTGCTGGATCATGGATGAGGAGCCGCAACCATTCTGTCGGCCCCATCAGAAGAAACTTGTCCATGACAAGCACTAGGGCGACTTCGACGCCAACAACAAGAAGCTCACGATCGCCACCACCAGAATCCATCACCTCAAATCAGTCGGGCTCACGCTCGAGATGATTGGGGCCGACTTCCTCCGTCGCCGCATTGCTCCTCTACACAACAAGGGGAGGCCAACCTGGGATTTCAAGAATGCGGCAGACATCATGAGGCTACGCCCTGACCTGAACCACAATTTCACGGTAATGCAACATGCGTCCCTCTGCCAAAAGTTGTTTCAGCTCAAGGCCGACAAGACCAGCAAGGCCGACAAGCCATTCAGGTTGCCGGCGGGGGTGGTCCACCTGAGCAACAACTCCTTCTTGACCTCCATCATCGCCATGATGCCGGTGTTCAACGCCCATGGCCTTGATCAGACCTGGGACGAGCCTGAGGCGGTGGTAGTGCAGGAATTCTTCAACAACTTGTCGCAGAAGTTCGTCCATGATGAGCCGCGGGTCATCCACGCCACCACTGACCAAGAGGTGGCGTACATCGCCAGCAGGGCGGAGGAGGCAGCCCTTGCCGAGGAGGCCGGCAGCGCCGGCACCGTGTAGGATGAGGCCGATATGGAGAAAGAGTTTGCCGGGTGGAAGGAGTCTATCGGAGAGCATAGCGGCACGGGCGCCGGGGTTCCCCCTGCTGAAGAAGCGACCGAGGAGTCGGCTGATGAGGCAACCGATGTGGATGAGGCCCGTGCGCTGGCAAGACCGCGCAGCGGCAAGAGGCCCAAGCTCAACCCATGCGTCATACGAGGAGTGCGGCAGCGACAGCGAAGGAAGCTGCGGCTGCTGCCTCCTCCTCGGCCAAGCGGCCCAGGTCTCCATCTCCTCCTCCTTTCGCAATACTGTTGTGGAGGTAGATTTCGACCTCGCGTCCTTCAGCCAAAATAGGAAGAGGGGGCCAGAAGGAGAAGATGAGTAAGTATCTTGCCTCTTTGCTCATCTCCTGATCTTCTGTTTGGTTGTTTTATTTTGACTTGATCTTGTCTTGATTTGTCTTTGCAGTGATACGGAGACGCTGGCCCAGAGGATGGCGAAGAGGGCCAAGGCCTCGACGGGCGAAGAGCCCTCGGCAAGCACTTCAAGTGCGCCAGTGACGATTACAATCAGCCCGGACACCAGTACACAACACAGCCTCGAATCCAGCCCCCAACGTGAGTCCATTACTCATTTCCCGCTGGCAAGCGTCGGGTTGTGCAGCTTCAGTGCTAACCTTGCCAGGTTCGCAGGAGGAGAGCGGCAATAGGAGGAGCCGTTGAGGGCCACCCCTGACTTGCCGCCCTCGTCAACCACAC
>NC_041391.1:456974541-456996415 GCF_002162155.2 Triticum dicoccoides
GAGCCCACGCTCATGGAGGAAGAGATAACGAGCACAGGCGCCAACGGCTCTATCCCGACAACGAGCATTGCCGAGGAGGGAACAACTCCTCCTCATCTCATCACAAGTAAGCCACCTGCCTCCTGTCCCTTGCCGTCTTTGCCATGCGACTTTCTTTCTTTTTCTTTCTGTTTTCCTGGTTTCAACTTTGGTTTCTCCTCATTTTCCCTTTCGGCTTTTAGATCCCCTGTCAATGGTCCATACGGACGTCGAGGCCATCATTGAAGAGACCGCCAAGGACGCTGCTGCTGAGGCCGCCAAGGTTGCTGCCGATGAAG
The DNA here is from genome assembly GCF_002162155.2 of Triticum dicoccoides. NCBI lineage: Eukaryota > Viridiplantae > Streptophyta > Magnoliopsida > Poales > Poaceae > Triticum > Triticum dicoccoides. The sequence goes on from NC_041391.1 coordinate 456,974,859, forward strand.
CCGCCAAGGACGCGCATGAAGAGGCCGCCAAGGGGTCTGCCGGGGAGGCCAGCAAGGAGACCGGTGACCGTACTGACGGTAATTCTGCCATAGGAGCGCCTGGTGCTGCACCGGTCCCGGAGCCCTCTGCTGTCGGGAAGAAGGTGGTTGATGATCAACCATCAACCTCTGAAGCCCCCACCCCGAGCAGATAGTTGAAGGTGCGCGATGATCTGTTCATCAGTATCCCAAGAACGGCGAGCACTAGAGTGCCAACCGAAGGGGAGGCTTTTGATGAAGAAATCATTGCCGCTGTCGGGCTCAAGGTTGTTGATGAGCCGAGCACCAGCAGCATTGGCTCCAAAGAAGACCGGCTCCTCCAAGACATGAGCGTCAACTTCCAGAAGCTTCAGGCACTTCACCGTGCTCGTAAGGAGAAGCTGGACTCCAGGACGGTGCTCATCGACAGGGTAGAGGCAGATTTCCAGGAGCGCATCGCTCAGATGCAGACGTAGTTCGCCGAGGCCCAGCAAGAGCTGAATGCTAGCCAGGAGCAAATGAGCGAGCGCTGGCAAGAGCTCCTCCTGAAGCAGGCTGACGTCGAGAAGGCCAGGAGGTGGCTGCTGCACAGGCCACCAAGGATGAAGCTACCCAGAGGGAGCACCGCGTTCTGCTCGATGCCCAAGAAGAAGACCTTGCCTCCCGAGAAGAGGCGCTTGCCGCCAAGCTCCATAGCAAGGATGAAGAAATTGAGAAACTTGTCGCGCAGCGGATCCCAGGAGCTGAAGCGGGAGCACAAAGACACACTTGATGCTCTGGCCCTGGACCATGCTGGCAAGCTGAAGGAGGCCATCAATGGTGCTGAGGCTGCGGAGGCCGCCAAGAACGAGCTGGCCGGCAAGGTGGAGAAGCTAGAGCTAGAGCTGGAGGAGCAAAGGAAAGAGGTCTCCATGCTGAAGAGCAACATAGACAAGACTGTCGATACCTTTGCGGAGCTGTAGGTTACTATTTCTAACAAAACGAAACTGCTCTCCGAAGCCAATGACTCCATTGCCGATCTGAAGCTGACACTGTCCACCTTGGAGGATACGCTTAAGGACACTAGGGCCCGTGAAAAGGCCCTGGCCAAGGACCTCCAGGACGAGAGGCTGCTGCTCAAGAGTGTTGCTACCACCCACAACGACTATGTGCATAGCGCGAAGATCTGGACAGTGCGCCTCGTTGATGTTGCGGAGAGGCTCACCACGTAGTTGTCTATCATGGGCATGCCGAGCTTCAGGTTCTCCCAGGAAGAGAGGATGAGCTAGAGTGCCAGGCTGACCATGTTCTTTGAGCGCGTCCTCGATGCCCTGGTGCTGCTCCACTCCAACCGAGCAACCCATCTGGCCAACAAGGCCCAAAAGCTTTGCCGGGGCGTCCTCCTCAAAGTCCTCACCAAGGTGGCATACTGGAACCCCGGCGTCGACTTCACCAACGCGCTCGAGAGCTTGCCAGAATACGCGGACCTCAAGGCGCTTGAAGAGCTTGTCGAGCCGGTCGTCGGCAGGGTTGATGGAGTGAAGAGGTTGGAAGGCCAACATCGGAACTAGCTGCTTCACTTCTCCTCGCTGCTGTGAATTCGTTCCCAAGACGATTCCGTCTTAAGTTAGAACTGCGGCAACCACAGATGTAATATAACTTGCCGTGTCTTGAATTGATTGCATACTATCTTCCTATTTGATCCTTCTTTGTACGGCATGCACCCTACACTCACTTGGAAAGACTTGCCGTGCACGCACCCTTGCCGCAAGTGCATTGAGGAACGTATCCTTAGCAGCCTGCTGGGGGTGTCGCTGCCGGCAAGACACCTTGCCGCTCTTAGCGCAGTCACTTGATCCGTTGAGCGGACTCGAAACAGAACAAGGGCGCTACCAATTGTGGCAGGGTTCCTTCGCGTGCAGGTTTTCCATACAAGAATCGAAACCAAACAAGGAAAATAACCTCACACTTAAAAAGAAAATCACTCAAAGTTCAGCGTGACTTTGCTTTCCGCTGTTGTGTTTTCTTCCGCAAGATGCCACATCGAAAAACGCCTGTTGGTGCCCATACTATCTCCCTCGGCAAACCTGTATGCGAGGGAACCTTCTGTCCTTTGAGAAAAAGAAAGAAGAGAGAGTACGAAACCTTGGCGGTTCATCGGTACTTGCTGGAAACAAAAGCAGCACAATATTCTGGACAAGCATGCATATATATACATGAACATGGAGATCAACAAGAACTGTACATACTGAAAGTTATTCAACTGCGCACAGGATCTGCGCCTGGCTCTGTACATAGGGCTATATGCCTCACCGGCAAGGCTAGTATGAAAGGGGGTTGTCGGGGGTCCCGGCAACCGCGCCTTATGGGTAAAACTTGCGAAGATGTCTCATATTCCAGGAGTTGCTCACTGGAATACCATCTTTGGTCTCTAGGCGGACTGCGCCGGGCCTAGTGGCTCTCATTACCCAATAAGGGCCTTTGGATAGCAACCCTCCAGTCTTCTTGCTTCTCGGCAGCGGGAGGAAAGTTGAGGAGTAGTTGTGCTCATGCCAATGCTTCTGCTTGCGTGGGTGGCAGCGACAAACGCGAGGAACGGGAGGTGCTCGAACTTATAACTACGTTAGAAGGAGCTCCATCACGGTTCTGCGGCCCCGTGCCGTTTTCTCCAGCATCTTGGCGTGCATGTCGGCCCTACGCATCTCGAGAATGATGTTGAGGGCTCTTACCGTGACGATGCCCGGTGTCACCCATGTCGCGGCGCTGCTCGTCGAGCACGACCTGAGAGGATCGCGGTGCATGTGTCGGCGGAGTATTCTTCCTACCCTTAAAGGTCCCCGCACCGCCCATAGGCAGCACGGCTCCATCTTTGGGTGCGGTGGTGCGCGGATCGTCGTCGTGGTTGCGGACGATGCCGCTCGCCTGGCTCCTGGTACCAGAATTGTATGGATGGTCTTGATCTCCACCGCCATCAGCATCTACCCCGTCGCCCGTCTGTGCTAGCATGGGCAGACCGGCTCCAGACGAACCAATCGTCGTGACCGTCTTCTTCTTGAGAGCCATGGCGATGAAAGAAACTGACGTACTAACTACTAGACTAGATTTGCACAATCTTCTCCCCCTACCCGGCGCGCCAAATATGTCGGGCAAACGACACCTATGGGATCACGAGGATCCCTTCTACAGTTGGTGGGGAGGAGGAATGCACAAAGAGCAGGTCTAGCAATCAACACAAAGAATTTTTACCCAGGTTCGGGCCGCTGGGAAGCGCAAAACCCTAGTCCTACTTTGAGTGTGTGTATTTAGTGTTCTTGAACCTTGACTAGCTGCTATGCGTCTCTGGTCTAAAAGTTTGAATCCTCCTCCAGTACGCCTTGGGCCGCCTTTTGTACGTTCAAAGGGGTTGCCACAGTGGCACACAAGAGGTGTAAAGTAGCTACACTGCGTATGCTTATCACTGATGTTGTAGGAAAAATGCATTAAATGCGCTGCTTACGTGCCCTCCAACTTTACCGGGGACGGTAATAGAGCTGGTCCCATCCGCCGCCGCCTCACCCCATCTTGACACGCATCCAGGCTGATGAGGCATGCAGCGCCAAGATGACTGGCTAGCCACTGTGCTTGCGCTGGAACAGCCGCAGGGTGACGGAACCCTATCGTGTGCGAGCCTCACTGTGGCTTCGCAGTTGTCCCCGACAAGAGTCTTGCTAGGTTCTCGCGATCGTCCCCGGCAAGAGCCTTGCTGGGGACTTCGTCCTCTGGTCTCCACGAAGATCTGCATGCCACCAGTCTTCACAAAGATCTGCATGCTACTACGCATGTGCCCCCGATTCTTGGTCTTGACGTTGTCGATGGTGTCAGAGCTCTCAGCCTCATGGGTGGTGGCCTTGCTGGTGCTTCGCAAATTACCCCAGCAAGAATCTTGCTGGGGCTTCGCGAGCCATCCTGGCAAGGGTCTTGCCGGGGGCCCAGCTTGTCTTTTGTTCTATATTTACTGGCTTGAATGCTTCCTTGGTCGTCTTGTATCTTGCCTTCTGCTGCACCGTCAAGCCTCGCCATAGGTGCGGCTACAACTGCCCGTGCACAAGTAAGGGGTACATAAGGGCCCAGACTTATGTACACCGACACCATCTTGTGTTTCTGCCATCATTTTTCATGTACCCAGCAGCTACATGCGTAACATGGGATGGCACACAATTGAAGACCATGCCTACACAAACAGACAATCGAGCCGCGGCAAGAGCTGGTCACTACCAAAGGCGCCGAACGGTTAAGGTCCTTGTCACACACACGACAAAGATAGATGAGGAGGAAGGTGCACCACCAAAATCCAATTTTGGGACGCTTTGGAGCCCACACCCTCTTGCTCCGTTTTCCTTGCATGTGGCAGTAGAATTGTCTGACAAACATACTTGCCATTGTCGCGAAATTTGGAGGTCCATGACAGTCTGGCCTCTTGCGACAACCGCCAACATCGCAGGACCAGGACACCACCCGCGCACTCGTAACGAGGGCCGCCTCGTTGGGACAGAGAATGCCGTTGTTGCCGCCCGCGTACGTGTAAACGAGATCATGACCACAGACACCTCGTCACTAGAGACCGCTAGCCCGACTGAAAACACCACAGCTGCTGCTGCACAACCATGTTCTTTGCCTCAAGCCGCCACATGCAGACCGCATCTCATCATTGAAGGCTACCGAGTGGAGACCTCTGTGCCGCCACCTTCACCGATCGATGCTCAGGCTTAGCCTGGCCACAAGTCTCTAGCGCGGTGAGTGGAAGAGAGGACGTGGAGGTTAGAGGCGGCGTGGTTTTGCGCGGTAGCGGCTAGATGTGTTTTTTTCTGAACTCGCATAAATCAAATCCAGTTGACTGACCATTATACACTCCCTTAAAAATGATCATGTTATCTGGTGAATGTCAGCTAGGAGGGGATGGCAAGCGAACACTTTTTCCTGGCAGTTTTAGTTGCTTCAAGAGATCAAACGATGACAGTATAAAAAAATTGCCTTCTTCCGAAGAAATTGTCATATTTTTCTAAAGAAATTGTCATCCCCTCACAACTAAAACTACTATCAAAATCCCTCGATGTCATGCCCTCACAGCGTACGTTCGCCAGCTAAGAGCATCTCCAATAGCCGCGCTAAAAGATGCTGGCGCGCGGTAAACTGGCTTTTTAGCGCGCGCGGCCCGTTTTCATGCGCTTCAGCGGTGGCAGCAAACTAGCGCGCGCGGGAAACGATTGCGCGCGTGCGGGAAAAGGCGGCAGATCGCGCGCTAGATTTTGCCCACCGCGTCCGGCTGTAGAACCTTGAAGTATGTCTAGAGGGGGGCTGATTAGACTACTTGACCAATTAAAAACTTAACCATTTCCCAATTTTAGACTTTGGCATATTTTAGCTATCTTTGGACAAGTCAAGCAATCTTCACACAATTCAAGCAAGCATGCAAAGAGTATATGAGCAGCGGAAATTAAAGCATGCAACTTGCAAGAATGTAAAGGAAAGGGTTTGGAGGATTCAAATGCAATTGGAGACACGGATGTTTTTGTTGTGGTTCTGATAGGTGGTGCTATCGTACATCCATGTTGATGGAGACTTCAACCCACGAAGGGTAATGGTTGCGCGAGTCCATAGAGGGCTCCACCCATGAAGGGTCCACGAAGAAGCAACCTTGTCTATCCCACCATGGCCGTCGCCCATGAAGGACTGGCCTCACTAGCGGTAGATCTTCACGAAGTAGGCGATCTCCTTGCCCTTACAAACTCCTTGGTTCAACTCCACAATCTTGTCGGAGGCTCCCAAGTGACACCTAGCCAATCTAGGAGACACCACTCTCCAAGAAGTAACAAATGGTGTGTTGATGATTAACTCCTTGCTCTTGTGCTTCAAATGATAGTCTCCCCAACACTCAACTCTCTCTCATAGGATTTGGATCTGATGGAAAGAAGATTTGAGTGGAAAGCAACTTGGGGAAGGCTAGAGATCAAGATTCATATGGTAGGAATGGAATATCTTGGCCTCAACACATGAGTAGGTGGTTCTCTCTCAGAACTGGTAAGTTGGAAGTGTAGGTTTGTTCTGATGGCTCTCTCCACAAATGAAGAGGAGGTGGAGGGGTATATATAGCCTCCACACAAAATATAACCATTACACACAATTTACCAAACTCGATGGGACCGAATGAACAAACTCGGTCGGACCGATTCAGTAAACCTAGTGACCGTTAGGAATTTCGGTGGGACCGACATGCAACTCGGTAGGACCGATATGGTTAGGGTTAGGGCATAATGTAATCTCGGTTAGACCGATTTACACAAACTCGGTGAGACCAATTTCGGTAATTAGCTAACCAGAGAGTTGGTCAGGTAAACTTGGTGGGACCGATTCGCTCTTTTCGGTGAGACCGAAATGTTACGAAAGGGAAACAAAGAGTTTACATTGCAATCTCGGTGGGACTGATCGCTCACTTCGGTTAGCCCGAAACATTACAAAGGGAAATAGAGAGATTACAATCCCATCTCGGTGAGACCGATTTGCCTAGGGTTTGTGGTAGTGGCTATGACATTTGAACTCGGTGGCGCCGGATAGAAATAATCGGTAGGACCGATTTTGACTTTGGGTTTAGGTCATATGTGGATGTGAGAAAGTAGTTGAGGGTTTTTGGAGCATATCACTAAGCACTTGAATCAAGAGGCTCATTAAGCAACACCTCATCCCTCCTCGATAGTATTGGCTTTTCCTATAGACTCAATGTGATCTTGGATCACTAAAATGTAAAATGTAGAGTCTTGAGCTTTTGAGCTTGAGCCAATCCTTTGTCCTTAATATTTTGAGGGATCCACTTTCATCATCCATGCCATGCCATTCATTGAGCTTTTCCTAAAATGTTTGTCTTGGAATAGCGTTAGCTCAATGAGCTATATGTTGTTATGAATTACCAAAACCACCTAGGGATAGTTGCACTTTCATTATCCCCCTTTTTGGTAATGGATGACAACATATAGATCAAAGCTTCGACAAATGATAATAAGATTGAAAAACATCGCCGCTTTGAGAAGTATGTGATAAGCAAGAGCTCCCCCTAAAATTGTGCATAGTTTGAGATTTGCTTTGGACTGCAAATGCACAAGGTATTAGGATCATGGGTTACTCTTCCATGTCACATACATCTTGGTGGAGCGCTCAAAATAATAAAGATTGAATACATGCACTCATCACCAAGCAAAGTGAATGATCATATAAGGATAAGTAAGATAATATCAACCAACAAGCATAAGTGTAGCTTATGATCAAACACATGATCATCAATGTCTCACAGATAATAGCATAGTATCTCAAGCAATCAAAAGCAAACAAAGTTCAACCAAGAAGACAAGAGAGAACAAAAGCAAACTCTCTCTCTCTCTCTCTCGAAGCCTATGGTCTATACATTTTTCTCCCCCTTTGGCAACAAGGTACCAAAAAGTTCCTAGAAAATGCATAGTACTATATCGTCTCTCAGGCTTGGTCTTCAGTTGGTGGTGTAGAGATGACGCCAAGGACGAAAGCTTCAGTAGATGTGGATGGAGCTGAAGGAGTTGGTGCTGGAGCTGGTTGCACTGGAGCTATAGCTGGTGCAGATGAAGTGGCTCTGGTGTCTGTCACTGGCTCTGCAGCCGATCTCTGAGCTCGAGGCACTCTGGCAAATGCATCAGTAGTTGTCCTGCCCTTCCTCTCCTGCATGTCATCCTGTAGCTGCTCCACAACTGACTAAATCTCAGTTACTTTGACATCTAAATCATAGAATTTTTGTTCCATGATTCTTTCCAGGCTCTCCTGGTTTTGAGTTAGGGTGGCCAACCCCTTCTCAATTCTCAGTGTTGATGCTATCAAGTAACCATGCTGGTCCTGCTTGTTCTTCAAAAAGTACTCAGATGCCTCCTCTTGAGTTGGCATCTTGGCAGCCTTCTCTTTCTTTGCTTTCTCCTTCTTCTCTTGAGCTTGTACTGATGATGGTTCATTCTCATTCATCACAACTTGATTGTCCTCAAAGTCTGGATGGAGAACAAAGTGTACCTTATCCAACAAATATTTTCCTGTGCCCATCTTTGAGTTAATCAACTCCTGAATTTGTGGGGCATATCCACAACTTCTCTTTTGGTCTGCTGCTGTCCTCTTGATAGTCTCAACCATGAGGCTCATGACCTTGAATTTCTGTGGCACATCAAATATGTGTAGCAAGTTAATTGCAGGCCCTCTGATCATGTTGTAGTCACCTGACTTGGGCAAAAGAGTGTGCCTTAGGATCCAGTTGATCGTTGGCAACCCTGACAGAAGAAAATGGACTGACCCAAACTTGAAAGTCTCAAGAGCTTCGTCTGGGATCTCCTTGTACATATGTGACATAGAATTGTGATCCATCTTTTTCTTGGCATAAACGTCCAAGTCATCTTCACTCTCCTTTGGGGCATTGATCAGATTTGCCCATTCCTCAATAGTTGATTGGTATCTCATGCCTTCAAACATCCAAACTATCCTGCCATCGGGATACAAATGTGCTGTGGAGTAGAATTGCATAATGAGCTCATCATTCCAGTGTGTGAGCTTCTTCCCAACAAAGTCTGCAACTCCACATGCACTGAAGCTGTCATACACTCCAGGATAGTGTTCTTCATTCTCCTTCATGTAGGTCCAGTCGACCCACCTCATATCACACACTATAGGCTTCTTGTCCAACAAGATTGTCTCATAGAAATCCTGTTGTTCCTTTGTGTGGAACCTATAATCAACAACAGTCCTTCTCCTGGTGGCATATGGATCTGACTCTCTCCATAGCCTCAACCCTGAGTCTCTCCTGATCTTCATGTTCTCAGCCACAGGATGAGCATCATTGTGGTCTGGAATCTTGGGTTTGAGCTTCCTCAGGACTTGTCCTTCATCATCTTCCTTAGCAGCAACTTCAGGCACTGGGGCCTTGTTCTTCTCAGCAGCTGGTATACTCCTGGTATTCCTCTTTGGTGCATTCTTGGGCTTGGAGGCAGCTTTGGGTGCTTCTTTGGGCTTTGATGATGCAGCCCCTGACCTTATAGCATCACCCATCAGCTTTTGTCCTTGGGTGCTGGCGCAGAATCCTCTTCTTCCTCTTCTTCAGAGTCTCTCCTCATAGAGGGATTGCCAAGAACTTTGGCAGTAGTGGTTCTGACTCTCTTTTTCTTTTTGTCTTTACCAACAGCTTCATCTTCTGACTCAATAGTAAACTTCATGGTTTCTCCAGTGGCAACTTTCCTGGGTTTGGAAGTGGGAATCCTTCTAGCAGGTGCCTCTTTGGGATCAGGTTTTTCAGGTACTTGTGTTGATCCTCTGACCTTCAGCATAGGTGTCCTCTTGGTAGGGACCTTCCTATTAAGTCCAGGCTTTGTGTTCTTTGCTGATCCATACTCCTTTTTGAGCACTACCTTCTTGGAAGTAGCCTCATCTTCAGCTGCCACATAGTCCTCATCCTCAGAGTCTAAGGTTCTCTTCCTTCTGGCTCTTGTGGCTGCTTTAGGCAAATTGCTAGGAGTGCTTCTGCTGCCATCATCTGAAGAACTAGAGGGACTAGTGCCCTCACTCATGTGAATCTGCTCTTCTTCCCTATTCTGGCTGTCACTTTGGTCTGACATGATGCAAACACTGACTGCTGACCCTGTGAATAGTTATAGATGAGATAGAGTGGATGAGCATCACAAAATGCAGAGATTTTTGCAAAAGAATGATTCAAAAACTTAGTTTTAGTTTTCCACAGAAAGCATTTCAGATCAACCGATTTTCAAACTCGGTGATACCGAAGCAATTTTGGAACCTAAACTAGTGAACTCGGTCAGACCGAGTCACAGTTCAGTGGCATCGAGACTGCCAGGGTTTCACAAAGTTCCAAAAATTGGTCACACCGATTAGTAATTCTCGGTCAGATCGAGAGTTACTAGTGCAATGGCGTTAGCCAAATCGGTGGGACCGAGTTTTTCAACTCGGTGGGTCCGAGATGGTTTTGGCGGAAACCTAACCCTAAATTTTCAAATCGCATCTATTCTAAGGATTGTTTTGACTGGATAGAGGTGTTTCAATCGTGGCAAGAATCATAATGAACACAATGTGCTAAGAATCAGACGAGGATAGCACTGTGATCGAGTTCATACCCTAGTTCGGCAATGAACTTGCTACGGCGGCAACGGCGGAGATGAAATCTGTTGACGGCGGCGGAGATCAGCGACAGGAGGCGGCTGGCGACGAAGTCGACGATCCGAAGACCTAGAAGGCAGAGCGAGCTATGCGCGGGCGAAGAGGTTTGGAGAAAGTTTTCCAAATTTTTGCCCATGTGAATATATAGCCCGACACTGTCACTATGACCGAGTGGAACGACTTGGTGGCACCGAGATGCATAACTGTTGACAATTACAGCAACTTGGTGAGACCGAAAAGTTCAAATCGGTTGCACCGAGATTGAAAACCTTGATCGACTTAGTGATCTCGGTATGACCGAAATGGAAGAATCGGTCAGACCGAAAAGCACAAAGAAGTTTTGGAAGTTTAAGTCTATGACGAATCGGGGACTCCGAGTGGTCCTCACATAGAGTGGTTCGAATCTGACTTGATCAAATTTTGTGATGTAGCATGAATAGAGTTTGAGACGAGAAAATCATAGATATCTAGAGAAGGTTCTTAGGCATTCTTTTCCATCCACTTGGCAAAAGAAAAAGAAACCAATCAATCCAAACAACAAGTGGATGTCCTCGAATGAGTAAAATATGCAACCAACATGCTCACACAATAAAATGGCAAATGAAATATGTGGCAAAGCATGCAGAACCAATTCTAGCATCTATCAAACAATTGGCGATGACTAGGTCATCTATATATGAGTATATTGACTTAGGAGTCAAATGAGAACATTTGATCATAGGTCATACTCATCGTTTAAGCTCAAGTAGGGTTACCACTTTTACATAATGCATTGATGTGTTCACATCATTAGAGTTTCTTTGACTCAATTCTTAGAGTTAAGCTCCCCTAGATGTGAGACCCCCCTTAGAGGGATGAACTAACCTTGGGTTTTGTCGATGTTGACTTCATAGGTGTTGAAGATGTGGATGCTCAATGTTGATGTAGATCATTTGGAGCAATCCTTTGGAGTGAGTTGCACTTTCAATACCTACATGGGTTAGTCCCACATGGAACAAACAAGAATATCCATAGACATAGAGTGATGCACACACAAGATGATGTCCATGGAAACATTAGGTTACCTTGTCCCTTGCCATGAGGGTTTGTGACTCCTTGAACTAGTGCAAGATATGGAAGTTGATTGCACTTGTCCTTGCCATAATGATATGAGTGAAGAATGTTGGTGGAGTCACCCTCAAGAACTCTCTAGTTCTTCTTCTTCGGGATCCACATCATCTTGATGGGAATCCTTGGAGTTGTAGTTGTACTTGATGAAGTAGAACTTGACGTAGTCTTGGGAACCCACTTGACCAAGGCCTTAGGTGCTTCTTCAAATGCATCAATCTCCTCTTGAAGCTTGTCCTTGCCTTTGTTCTTGTGGTCTTGTGGTGGAAGATCATCTTGAGCTTGTGTTCCCTTGAAGGAAGTAGGATCATACTTCTCTTGTTGAGGAACAAACTTCGTCTTGGGGTATTGATCTTCTTCCCACTCAACTCCATTGGCATTGAACTTTCGTTCAAAACCAACACCTTGATTCTTCCGGTGCCTTCCTTGCTTGCGTACAATTTCCTCGAATTGCTTACTGCCGGCAAGGCTCTTGTATACACCTTTCTCTATAATTCCCTTCAATAAGCTATTTTCTTGCTCAAGTGTAACTTGGCTAAGAGAATCATTAGTGGAATCAAGAGAACTACTAGAAGCAACAATATTGGATTTAGCATTGTTCTTGTTACTAGACTTGACTTGAGGCATTTAAGTAGATAAGAGTAAACGCTTGGCAATGTAAGAAGAACTTTTCTTACGGAGATCATCATTGATTGCCTTTAAGAACTCATGCTCCTGCTCAAGATTGAGCTTTTCAAAGCGTAACTTCTCATGAGCTCTTAAAAATTCTCGATGATCTTCGAAGATAGTTTCATGAGCTAACTTAAGAGTGTTTAGTTCTTTAGTTAGAAGCTCAATCTTCTCCTTATCATTGTCATTCGTTTTATCTTGATTAGCATGATTAATTGACGTTTCATCATAGTATTCATCACTAGAGTTGTCAATAAGTAAATCATCATCACCTAACAAGTCATCTTCATCACTATTAAAATCAACATACTCGGGGTGTGTTACCTTAGGACCTTTGGCCATGAAGCATCTTCCAATTCCTTCATTTGGTGAATCAAATATGTCGTAGGAGTTGGTTGACACAAGTGCTAGACCGGCAACACCTTCATCTTGAGTATATTCGGAGTCGGAGTGATAGCTTCTCTCGGAGTGATTGTCGGAGTCGGAGCCGGATACCCATTCACCAACATGAGCTTGATGTCTTCGTTTTGTGTAGCTCTTTGATGACTTGTCCTTCCTTTCCGAATCCTTGCTTCTCTGTGAGGGTCTTCGTTCATAACAATCATCTCTACTCCTTCTCTCTCTTGGTGGTGATTCTTCTCTTCTACTTCTTCTTTTTGGAGAATATTCTCTTTGTTTGTAGGGTGTCGTACACTCATTGGAATAGTGTCCGGGTCTCCCACAATTGTAGCAATTGCCCTCTCGACTAGAAGATCTTTTGTCATTGTAGGACCTTGACTTAGAGCTTCTTTCTTTGCTTCTACTCTTGTAGAATTTGTTGAAGTTCTTCACCATTAAACTCAATTCTTCATTGAAGGTTTGTTTCTCACTTGATGATGTGGGGGCTTCACATGAGGCTTTGCAAGCACCACTTGACTTGTTGTGAAGTTCCTCCTTATCCTTGAGTGACATCTCATGAGCAACAATTCTTCCAATGACTTCCGTTGGCTTGAGATCTTTGTAATTTGGCATCATTTGGATCAATGTGCACACAGTATCATACTTTCCATCCAATGCTCTTAGGATCTTCTTGATGATGAATCTGTCAGTCATCTCTTCACTTCCTAAGCCGGCAATCTCATTTGTGATAAGAGCAAGCCTAGAGTACATTTCAGCGACACCTTCACCATCCTTCATTTTGAACTTGTCAAGCTGACTTTGGAGCACATCCAACTTGGATTCCTTGACGAAGTTGGTACCTTCATGCATATCAATCAAATTATCCCAAATTTTCTTTGCATTCTCAAGACGGCTGATTTTGTTGAATTCTTCGGGGCACAAGCCATTGAAGAGGATATCACAAGCTTGAGCGTTGTATTGAAGCATCTTCAATTCATCCGCACTAGCTTCACGGTTCGGCTCTCTCCCATCAAAGAATTCACCTTGCAAGCCAATACACACAATAGCCCAAACGACGGGGTTATGTCCGAGAATATGCATTTTCATCTTATGCTTCCAACTAGCAAAATTAGTGCCACCAAAGTAAGGACCTCTACGGTGATAATTTCCCTCGCTAGACGCCATACTCTCCTAGGTTGTGAAACCAAGACTATGACCACCAAAAGCTATGGAAATCAAAGCAAATGGAGACCAAGCTCTGATACCACTTGTAGGACCTTGAAGTATGTCTAGAGGGGGGGTGATTAGACTACTTGACCAATTAAAAACTTAACCTTTTCCCAATTTTAGACTTTGGCAGATTTTAGCTATCTTTGGACAAGTCAAGCAATCTTCACACAATTTAAGCAAGCATGCAAAGAGTATATGAGTAGCGGAAATTAAAGCATGCAACTTGCAAGAATATAAAGGGAAGGGTTTGGAGGATTCAAATGCAATTGGAGACATGGATGTTTTTGTCGTGGTTCCGATAGGTGGTGCTATCGTACATCCACGTTGATGGAGACTTCAACCCACGAAGGGTAACGGTTGCGAGTCCACGGAGGGCTCCACCCACAAAGGGTCCACGAAGAAGCAACCTTGTCTATCCCACCATGGCCGTCACCCACGAAGGACTTGCCTCACTAGCGGTAGATCTTCACGAAGTAGGCGATCCCCTTGCCCTTACAAACTCCTTGGTTCAACTCCACAATCTTGTCGGAAGCTCCCAAGTGACACCTAGCCAATCTAGGAGACACCACTCTCCAAGAAGTAACAAATGGTGCGTTGATGATGAACTCCTTGCTCTTGTGCTTCAAATGATAGTCTCCCCAACACTCAACTCTCTCTCATAGGATTTGGATCTGGCGGAAAGAAGATTTGAGTGGAAAGCAACTTGGGGAAGGCTAGAGATCAAGATTCATATGGTAGGAATGGAATATCTTGGCCTCAACACATGAGTAGGTGGTTCTCTCTCAGAACTGGTAAGTTGGAAGTGTAGGTTTGTGCTGATGGATCTCTCCACGAATGAAGAGGAGGTGGAGGGGTATATATAGCCTCCACACAAAATCTAACCGTTACACACAAATTACCAAACTCGGTGGGACCGAATCAACAAACTCGGTCGGACCGATTCAGTAAACCTAGCGATCGTTAGGAATTTCGGTGGGACCGACATGCAACTCGGTAGGACCGATATGGTTAGGGTTAGGGCATAAATTATTCTCGGTGAGACCGATTACACAAACTCGGTGAGACCGATTTTGGTAATAAGCTAATCAGAGAGTTGGTCAGGTAAACTCGGTGGGACCGATTCGCTCTTTTTGGTGAGACCGAAATATTACGAAAGGGAAACAAAGAGTTTACATTGCAATCTCGGTGGGACCGATCGCTCACTTCGGTTAGACCGAAACGTTACGAAGGGAAACCGAGAGATTACAATCCCATCTCGGTGAGGCCGAGATCCCAATCGATGAGACCGATTTGCCTAGGGTTTGTGGTAGTGGCTATGACATTTGAACTCGGTGGCGCCGGATAGAAAGAATCTGTAGGACCGATTTTGACTTTGGGTTTAGGTCATATCTGGATGTGAGAAAGTAGTTGAGGGTTTTTGGAGCATATCACTAAGCACTGGAAGCAAGAGGCTCATTAAGCAACACCTCATCCCTCCTTGATAGTATTGGCTTTTCCTATAGACTCAATGTGATCTTGGATCACTAAAATGTAAAATGTAGAGTCTTGAGCTTTTGAGCTTGAGCCAATCCTTTGTCCTTAATATTTTGAGGGATCCACTTTCATCATCCATGCCATGCCATTCATTGAGCTTTTCCTGAAATATTTGTCTTGGAATAGCATTAGCTCAATGAGCTATATGTTGTTATGAATTACCAAAACCTCCTAGGGATAGTTACACTTTCACCGGCGCGCCTATACAATTGCAGCACCCTCTGCTGCTCTTTCTCGCTCCCTCCACTGCTTTCTCTCCTCGCCGCCGACACGACACCACCGTGCCACCATGCCGCCTCGCTGCCAGGGAGGTTCGGGCTACCGCGGCGTCCGCGTGCGCCCGCCCGGCACCTATTCCGCCTCGATTCGGTCGGGCGGCGGCGTGTGCCTCGGCCTCAGAACCTTTGACACCGCCCAGGATGGCGCCCGCGCGTACGACGCTACGGCGTGGCGCCTCCGGCGGTCCCGTTGGGACATGAACTTCACCGACGTGGCGACGCGGGAGCGGGCACAGGATTTGGCGCCTTTGCCGCGGCTTATCACGGGCGAGGATCGTCGCAAACACCAGAGGTGGGAGCGTCGTCTTAGCCTGGCCGAGATGGACGAGGAAGCCATGGCACTGTGGAGGCAACACTTCCCGCAAGACATCATCAACGAGGAACAATTCTTTGCCGAGAGGAGGGCGGAGAGGGAGGAGAGAAGGAAGGAGCGAGCCGCCTATCGCGAGGACAAGAGAACGCGGAAGACGGTCACTAAATACAACATGGCGCTAGGAGATGCGTCGTCCTGGGACTCCCGGGACGAGCGGTTCCTTGACGCCTATGCTCAGACGTCGGAGGAGGACATCACCAAGGCAGAGTCCGAGTCGGAGAATGACGAGTAGTAGTAGTTTTTCGTTTTATTTTGTATCGTAGAAGCAGGCTATGTGGACGAAGTAGAACTATATATCGTTGGAGAAGCCTATATGTACGCATTTTGTATTTAGAAGCAGGCTATGTGTCGAACTATCTCCATATTTGTATGCTATGTGTCCAATCGTCAAGAAAAAAAAGAAATATAGTGCGCCTGCAGGAGCGGCTCGGGCGCGCTTTATTTTGCAGCGGCCGCCGGAGTCAGCGCACCGCTGCGCGCAAAACCTGGCTCACCCGGTGCTGTATTCTGATTATTAGCGCGCCTCGCGTTGCGCGCCTGTTGGAGATGCTCTAAGGGCGTGTTTGGTTGCATGTCCATCTCCAGCCAGCCTGGTTGCTGAAATGTAGCCTCATATGCAGCAGATGCGACCTGTTTGGTTGCCTGCATCGCATCGAGAGGCATTTACCCCCCTGCTGTTTGGTTGCCCGCATTTGTGCTTAGGGTGCGAGCAGATGCAAACTTCAGTTGTTTGGTTGCAAATGACGTTTGTGTTCTGCTCACCCCATTCAAATGTGGTGGCCTTACCACCACACATGATTAGCACAACAGTAAGATCAAACAAAGCAAGCAATGTAATGACAGCAAACTTAACACAACAAGCAAGCAAATGACAGCAAACTACTTAACTAGATAGCATAAGTCTAGGTTAAGAGCAGGAGCATCCTACTTCCTTGCTGTGCCAGCGTGCTGCTCCTGGCCAAAATATGAACAAGTTCCCAGCACAAGTCTCGATCGCCACACACCCTAAAAGTTCTCCACTAACACCTGACTTAACTTAACTACATAGCCCGCTCGATGCCACCAAGGCAGTTGTGCCTGCTGCAACGGTACCTGCACATCACTGATGAGTCGTGGTTGTAGATCTGAACCTTCAGTCCGAGTCCCGAGATGCGCACAACGATGAGGTCGCTGGGGACGATGTGGTGGCGGCGACAGAAGTAGTTCCACCCCCGGCCAAGCACCATGTGGCCCTCGAAGTTCTGGACCTGCACCCAGAACATGCACCGCTTGTTGGCCGAGAGCCTGACCACGCGCGGGAGGCGCTTGATCACCAGCCAGGTGTTCATCACCTCCACGAACTTGGGAGGGATGACGAGCATGGTGAGGTCCTCGTTGTTCTTGATCTGCTGGTAGAATCTCATCGGCTCCCTGGCTCTCTCCTCGTGGCCCTGCCTTGTAGATCGTCCCCTTGAACGAGGCACGCTCATGAAGGCGATCCTGCCAGGCAGGTCCACTGTCCTTAGCCACCTGTTCGTGGGGATGAAATCCTCGGCACTCTCAGCTCCGGCCATGACCTGAGCTCCTCCACCCGGCACATCCCAGTCAGTCTTCAGTATCTTGTCAGGCAACATGACAAGTATTAGTATCAAACAAAGCAAGCAAACAAGCAAGCAAGCAAGCAAATGCCACTGATCAGTGGACTTGCCCAACAGTAAGTGCCATTAATCAGTGATGAATGCTAGAATGCCCAACAACAAGTGCCACTGATCAGTGCCACTGATTAGTGGCATGTGCTCGTGGCCAAATGGCAATGATCAGTGGCACTTGGTGTTGGGGAAGAGCACTAATCAACTTGCTGTAGTGCAAATGGAACTGATCAATGACATTGATCAGTGACTTGCCCAATAGCACAGCCATGACACTGATCAGTGACTTGCCCAATAGCAAGTGCCATTTTGCCCAACAACAAGTGCCATTGATAAGTGCCATTGGGGCAAATGCCACTTATCAATGACACTTGTTGTTGGGCAAGTCACTGATCAGTGGCATCTTCTTTGCTGCAACTGGCACTGATCACTACACTATCCTAAACAAGGAAACATCTAAAAATAGCAACAGTAAGTGCCAATTGCACCCATGTGCAGCCATGCAGATTTGGACCATCCTAAAATGGTCCTACTACATGCACGTATAACAGCCACTCATGGCACAAACCCTAGCTTCAACTTGCAACATGAAACAAGGACATGATTCTAACATGAACATGCCATCAGTCAATATGATTCTAGCATTCATCACTCAACATGAACATGATTCGAGCATGAACACAGCTACTAGCATGTAGCACAAATCTAGCATGTAGTACGACTCGGACTAGCATGATTCTAGAATTCTAGCATGAACATGAATCTAGCATGTAACACAGCTACTAGCATTCTAGCATGAGCACAAGCAATAGCACATGCATTGTACAAAACAAGAACAGATCAGTCCGATTGGATTCGATTGGGATCGCATCCAATCGGATCTGCTAGAATCCTATCAATCCTAGCACATGCCTAAGACATTAACCGTTAATCTACATCTAAGAGCAACATTTGAGGGGATTTGACTCACCGGAGCACGCACAGCCGCAGCGAACCGAGGCCAGGGTGAAAACGCCGGCGGGAACGATAGAGGTGGCGGAGCAGAGGACGAGCTGGCCCCGGCGACGGCCTGCGGCATCGGCCCCGTGCTCAACGCCACGCCGGAGGTCGAGAAGGACGGCCCGCCGACCTGAGAAAACCCTTGGACGGGGGTCAAGAAAACCCCCGAGACCAATGGTGTCTCGAGAAGGAGCGGCTCCATCGACGGCGCCGGTGCCGAGCCCAGGACCAGGAGGTCCGGAATCGACAGCGGAGCAGGATCGGCCGGCACCGCATTGGCCGGCGCTCGTGGAGGAGGCCGGCAGCAGATGGGGCACAACGCCCGCAGCGTCGACGCCAGGTCGCGGCCCGAGTTCTGGAGCCCGGCCAGCCAGCGCTCCTGGATGCTGGCGATGCGCTGGTCGACCGGGGTCAGAGGGCGGCGCGGCGGTGGGCGTGGCGGAGCCATCGGAGCAGAGGAGAGGAGAGGGAGGGGCGGTGAGGGAGAGAGAGGGAGCGGTGGGAACAGTGTGCATGGGCGGTGACAGGAGAGTGGGGGGCGAGTAATGAGACGTCGCCTCCGTCTCCCGCGCTGCCCGAGACGTGCAACTGCCCCGCACGCACGGCCACGCCGGGCCAGGCTCGCAAGGAACTGCCGATTCGATAGTTTCTGTCGGGCCAGGCTGCAGGCTGCTTTGAAGTTCGTGCGGGCCTCAAACCGCATGCAGCCCAGCCAACCAAATAGACCATGCACATCTCGCGCGGGCCTGGTTAGGCTGCATGCGGACTACCAAACACGTCCTAAGTGCACCCGCCTTTCCGGTAAAATAGTAAGGCAGACCGTGTGAGTAGACTAACAACAAAGTATGCGGCAGAGACGCGTGAGACAAACGAACTGTGTGTGAAATCATGAACGGCTGGCCCTGTCTTCCATCATTTCCTCCCGCGGCATCTTGCTTACGCAATTGATCGATCATGAGAGTTCTTCGCCTCCTCGTGCGCGTCTCTGTCGAGTACGGAGCGGCAGGAGCTTCAACAAAGTAGGCATTCTCATGTACACTCCTTTGTCCGTCAAGAAAGAAAGTATGGACACTTTGACGGAGTCCTGCCGCATCAGTCATTTTCAGTCTCTTCTTTTTCGAACTATTCCTTGGACGGTTGGAGAGAACCTGTAGATCAACCAATCTAATCAAAGTGGTCGCTTGCGAATTCATTGCAGCAATGGCGACAGCGCTTGCCAGAATCGTCGCTAGATATTTCCTTGTTGAAACTTGCAGCCTCCAAACTAAAGGAGTTGTATCCAGAGCAGCGACGGCAAGGCAAAATTTCAGCACGCCGGCTCACCTCGCAAGCTGCAGAGATGCTTCTTACCTTGATCGCCGTGCTTGCTTCGGCGTGGCCCGCGGCGGCATCGCAACCACCGGGCGGAACATGCCAGCGGCGGTGCGGCGACGTGGACATCCCGTACCCGTTCGGCATCGGCCGCGGCTGCTACCTCTACACGGGCGAGAACGACGTGACCTTCGGCCTCACCTGCAACCTCACCGCCGACGGCACGTACAGGCCCTTCTGCTTCGAGGTCGAGGTCCTGGGCGTCTCCGTGGCCCGCGGGCAGGCGCGCGTCCGCAACGAGATCAACCCGTGGTGCTACAACGCCACGTCCCGGTCCATGGACGGGGGGAGCAGCATGTGGACAGACTTCTCCGACTCGTCCTTCATGCTGTCCGACGAGGACAACCGGTTCACCGTCGTCGGGTGCAACTCGCTCGCCTACGTGAGCTCCTCGGAAACGTCGCAGTTCGCGACGGGCTCCACGTACATGACCGGGTGCATGGCCACCTGCCCGGGCGCCGGCCGGCTGGAGAACGGCTCCTGCTCCGGCATGGGCTGCTGCCAGGCGGCCATCCCCAGGGGGATCAACTCGTTCGACGTGGTGTTTGAGGAGAAGTTCAACACCACCGCGATCGCTAACTTCAGCCGGTGCAGCTACGCGGTCCTGGTCGAGGCGGCGTGGTTCGACTTCCGCACCACCTACGTCACCGCCGGCGACTTCATGGCGTCCACCGGCGGGAAGGTGCCGCTGGTGCTCGACTGGGTGGTAGGGAAGGTGACGTGCCAGGAGGCGATGCGGAACACCACGGCCTACGCTTGCGTCAGCAGCAACAGCGTGTGCGTGGATTCGAGAAACGGCCCGGGATATCTCTGCAACTGCTCTCGTGGGTACCAAGGCAACCCATACCTGCAAGGCGGCTGCCGAGGTCTGCTCTTCGTCTTTTCCTATTCCTATCCTACTTGAGATGAACTTTCGTCCGCATCGATCGGTCGACGCTATAAGAAATTTCTGGTTTGCTTTTGCAGATATTGACGAGTGCGGCGATGGTGGAATCAGTTACCCGTGCTCTGTTCCTGGTACCTGCATCAACACTCCTGGTGGATTCAGGTGCGCTTGCCCTGACAAGACAACAGGCAACGCTTATACTGGCACATGCGAGGCCAAGAAATCTCAACTTGGAGCGCACATTGCAATTGGTACGCCATTTGAGTCCATTTGACATTTCTCTGCTCTCCCAAGAACAAGAAGTATTTCTCGGAATCTGCAGACGCAAAACTAATGCATGCTCCCTGAATTCTTTCAGACATAAGAGCATCTCCAACAGAGGCCCAATATTAAGGACGCGCCCAAAAAATCGCAACTTTAGCGCGCGCGGAGTTGAAAGTACCACTCCAACGGACGCTGCATAATAGAGCACGCTGTAAAAGGCGTTCAGCGCGCCGGATGAAACTGGATCGCAAGCCGTATATTTAGCGCTCGAGCTCCAGCACGCTGAACTTTTCACGCGCGTGGAAAGTGCCCCGTGCACCCGCAGCCGCCGTTGGCCTCCTCGCATGCGCGCGCCAGCTCGTCAGCCGGCCACGGGCGGGGCGGACGGCGGCCACGGCCACGGCGGCGGCAGGGCGGGGAGGAGCGCAGGCGCGGCCAAGGCCACGACGGCGGCGGGGCATGGCGCGGGCCCCGGCCACGGCCACGAGCGGCATCGCGCGGGCGCGGCCACGGCCACGGCCACGGCGCTGGCGGAGCAGGGAGGAGCGCATGCGCGAGCCGGGCGGCGGGGCGGGGCGGGGCGCGGGCGCGGGCGCGGCCGCGACGGCGGCCGGGCGGGGCGCGGGCCACGGCCACGGCCACGA
>NC_041391.1:456996989-457020942 GCF_002162155.2 Triticum dicoccoides
GGGCCACGGCCATGGCCACGAGCGGCAGCGCGGCGGGCCGCGGCCACGGCCACGAGCGGGAAGGCGCGGGCACGACCACGGCCACGGTCATGGCGGTGGCGGGGCTGGGAGGAGCGCGCCCACGGGCACGGGCGGCACGGCCACGGCCATGGCGGGGCGAGCTAGGTACGGGCGCGCGTGGTTATTTTTGGGCGCTTGTTGGAGTTGCTATTGTTGCTAGCTGGGCAGTATATTTTTGGGCATCTGTTGGAGATACTCGGTTGTCCGGCGCGCTAAAACACTATTTTGGCGCTGTAAATTTTTTTTAGTGCGCGGCTAGATAGAGCGTCTGTTGGAGATGCTCTAAGAATCTTACTTAATTTCTAGCACACCTTTTTAATGCAGGTGTTAGCATCAGCGTAGTTGTACTGGTAATTAGCATGTCCTGCGCCTACCTGATCCACGAAAGGAGGAGCCTTGCCACCGTAAAGAGGAGGTACTTCAAGCAGCACGGAGGCCTCATGCTGTTCGAGGAGATGAAGTCAAAGCAAGGAGTGTCCTTCACGCTGTTCACCAAGGAGGAGCTAGAGGAGGCAACCGGCAGATTCGACGAGCGAAATGTGATCGGGAAGGGAGGCAACGGCACCGTCTACAAGGGCACCCTCAAGGACAGCCGAACCGTGGCCATAAAGCGGTGCAAGCTCATCAACGACAGGCAGAAGGAGTTCGGGAAGGAGATGCTCATCCTGTCCCAGATCAACCACCGGAACGTCGTCAGGCTCTACGGCTGCTGCCTCGAGGTGGAGGTCCCCATGGCCCATGCTCGTCTACGAGTTCGTCCCCAACGGCACCCTGTACCAGCTCATCCACCGCCACGGAGCGCGCGTCCCCCTGGCGACGCGCCTCAAGATCGCGCACGAGGGCGCCGAGGCGCTCGCGTACCTGCACTCCTGGGCCTCGCCGCCGATCATCCACGGCGACGTGAAGTCGCCCAACATGCTCATCGACGACGGCCACACCGTCAAGGTCTCCGACTTCGGGGCCTCCATGCTGGCCCCGACGGACGAGGCCCAGTTCGTGACGTTTGTCCAGGGGACCTGCGGCTACCTCGACCCGGAGTACATGCAGACCTGCAAGCTGACGGACAAGAGCGACGTGTACAGCTTCGGCGTCGTCCTCCTGGAGCTGCTCACCCGGAGGAAGGCGCTCAACCTTCAGGCCGCCGAGGGCGAGGAGAAGAACCTCTCGTCGTGTTCGCACACGAACACATCACCGTATACCCTCGACACCGGGGGTGATGCACCACATCTCACGTCGAAGGAGACCTGCCGGAAGCGCGGTACGCAGGACAATCCGGCGGACGCTTTTGTAGACTCGAAACCCCACACGCCCGGGAGGGACCCCGTCAGGGCGCGCGGCGGCTATGGGCTGCCCTAGGTCGGCCTGACCGCCCCTAGGGCCTCGAGGTTCGCCGCCCTGCAATGAAGAAGAACGAACGAAGAACGAGGAAGAAGAAGAACAAGGGAGAAGATAAAGGTAAAGGTAAAAAGTGATATATTGATAGATCGATTGTGTGTTATTCAATCGGTCGTCACCTCTTGTCTATATAAGAGGCAGGTGGACTTCCCGTACAAGAAAAGGACTTGCCTAGCCGTCCAAATCATCAAAACCTAATAAAACACGGACTATTCACGACCCCCGGCCCGGATGTCCGGCTCAAGACCTGGATGATCCGGCCTAGCCCAGTTTTTTGACAGCAGCTCACTGTTTTGTCTCTAGAATCCTCATACGACCTCGGATTTGGACGTTTTTTATATCCAAATCAACCGTCTCGACGAGACGCACAATTTTGCTGTTGAACACTTTTTGATCTGAGGTCATATTGAGAGAGTTTCGGGCTGTTTTCTAACATCTGCAGCAGAAAAACTTGTCCGGCCGGACTATTGCCCGGACTGTCCAGCCTTTACCCGGATCATCCGGAAGTTGACCCAGATCATCCGGCGTCAGCGCCAACCTTCTGGAATCTTAGTGCTTCAATTACCCGGATGATCCGGACCCCGGCCCGGATGATCCGGCCAACATTGATGCAGCGCACGGTTTTGCCTATAACTTTTGCATACGACCTTGGATAGGGACAATCTTTATATCAGAATCGTCCGTTTTGACGAGACGAAGAACTTTGCAGTTGTAACTTTTTCCATCAGAGGCCATCTTGGGGGCGTAATCAGCCGAATACTGTTCTGAACACAAAATCTCAATACTTCGAATACAACTTCGGCCTTAGAGATGAGATCGGATGGCTATGGCCCAAATATCAAAATTTCTCCTTTTGACGATAAGGAACTTTCTCGCTTTGATCATTTTTCCATTTGAGATCTTCTTAATTATGTTTTTGACCATGCCAAAGTCTGGTGTCAACACGTCGCACTTCCTTCTCGCCGCGAGCGCGAGCAAGCTGGACGAGATGGTGGACGCCCAGATCGTGAACGAGCAGAGCATCGAGGTGATTGAGCAGGTGGCGGAGATAGCAAAGCAGTGCCTGGAGATGGCCAGCGAGAGGAGACCCTACATGCGGGAGGTCGCGGAAGAGCTTGGCAGACTAAGGAAGCTTCTGCTTGCGCAGCAGCATCCATGGGGCCAAAGGAGTTCCCAGGAGATGGAAGCTTTGCTTGCTGTTGGGTCGCCAACGCCAAGCACGTGCTCCGAGATTGAACCTAGCAATGCGTATGTCAGCTTGGACGATTCTGCGTACCTGGGAGTGCAATCCCCACGGTGATACCATTTTTCCTTGCTTCCGGCCGGTCCTGGACCCCTGGGTCGAGTTCTGTGAACATACTGCGAACTGTCGTGTGCTCGCGTATGCACGTTTTGGAACGAAAAATGGTCTTGTCTTCGATGATGTTTGTGCAAGTTTACTAGTAGGAATTTTCAGCCGAACCAACCTATGATTATGATTGATTGGTTATCTGGATAGTGGTATCCTCAGACCATTAGGATTTAAGTCCGAGTACTCGCATTATTCTGAATTTATTTCAGAATTTCCGGCGATACACGTTCAATGCGAGAAGACATTCCCGTTGACTACTAGGCGTTTATGATGACTTCGTAAAATCTTAACATAATATGTCGGCTCAGTCTCTCGAAAATGCTCATAGGATAGAGTGTGTGTGTGTATGTTTACTAGGTGAATGTATACGCATATAAGCATTTGTGTCTGTACTGATGATAAAAAAAGTAGGAATTTTAGACAAACGTTTTTTTTTGTTTGCATAAGGTCTAGTAAGATTTTGGTGTGAGCACTTGTGCTTGTGTAGTCCGAATAAAGCTTCCGCGTTTTCTTTTGAGCCCCAAAAATAAAAGCTTCCTATCTCTCTTATCCTTTATACGTGTCATAGCGATGACTATATCTACTACTCCCTTTGTTTTGTAATATAAGAGTGTCTGTCAAAAACGCTTTTACATTATGAAATGGAGGAAGTAAAATTTTTTAGACTACCATATGAGCTAATTGAGGGGTACCCTTGTTGCACGCTCTCAACCACTGTCACATGCCGCGTGTGGGGTGCTACCACGGAATATTTTTTTTTTGCATATTCGGGTTTTAGATGTTTATTTTTGGGTTTCGTTTGGCCCAGTTTTCTCTAGGTTTTGAACGGAAAAAAGTTTACATGAAAACACGTTTTTTTTCACATGAGAGGCACCGATTTACTTCCTATGGAGGCACAAATTTAACTGTGGCTCTTAGGAAAAAAAAGACATGTTTTCTTCTTCCATGACAGACATAGCTTTGCTTCTCATGGATGTTTGCTTCTCGTGGAGGCACAAATTTGCTCCCGCGAGTGGCATAACTGTGCCTGTTGAAAAGAAAAAAAAACACGTGTTTTTCCTCTACGAGAGGCATAATTGTGCCTCACGGAAAGGAAAAAACGTGTTCTTTTTTTTTGCGAGAGGCACATATTTTCTTTGGCGAGAAGCACAAATGTGCCTCTCGAAAATGGGAAAAGGTGAAAAAAAATTTGTGTTTTCGGCTCGGTTTTTTCTTCTGGTTTTTCCTTTCTTTGTGAAAAAATGGTTTGTCCAAACCTATTAACATGGTATCTGATTTCGAAGATCTCAACCTGAAAAATTCAACTCTGGAAACGGTTCGCGATTTGAACACACAGTTTAAAGGAAAAAATATTTTGAATAAACGAATCTACTAAAAAAAAGGAAAACTCTCATATTGCAACAATCTGGGAAGGTGGGAGTAACCTTTGCAAGGGTACCCCTTATTTTGAGATTTCGCTGTATCAATACTGGCTACATTGCTACTATTGAATTGTAGATGGGTTTTAACCCATATAAGACAATAATTTCTGTTAATATCTAAAGACCATGTAGGTGTATGTCAAGTGACGCGCGCTTGGTGTTTCGCGAATGAGCCTAGTTTATACCTATGTGTGCGCTTTATTTTTGTCGATCGGGAATGGTTAGTTAATCTTGGATTAACTAATGAATCACTAACGAATGTGCCACTGTCCGAGATGTTGGACTGTGGGCTGTTTTACAGACTTGGTTGTAGGCCTAAGCCCAAGCCCATAACGTCCTACCAGGCGGCATATTAATAGGATGCATTGGCCAGTGCAATCAACAAACTCACTCCCTCCTCGCAAACCTAGCTATCATCTACTGTTTCTCCCACTGTGCTGCTTTCGGCGATTCCATCTTGACGACTACGTGCACGACCGTTCCGGAGAGCAGGCCTCCGGAACCCGTCCGTCGATATCCTGCATCAGGAGAAGGGCGATAATGTTTTTGGGGAGCTCTCGACGCGACTGTTCCCGATCCGTCCCCGTCCTCTGCTTCGACTACTTCCTCGACAACGACCACATGGCTGAAGATGACGCCGCCAAGAAGATGGCCGTGGAAGAGGCCTAAGCTGTTGTGTTTGATGCGGCCTTAGCTTGGCCTACCAGAGGGTATGATTTGTTCATTCCCTACTTGCTCGTTCATGTGCTAGCCGTATATATTCTGTTCATATATTTTCCTTGGGTGTATGTTCAGTATATGCTCACACGTTTAGGTTTCAATATGAGCTGCATACTGTGAATGACATGTTTACTATTTATTTATGGATTAGACTAATAAAAAGTGCTAACATTTTCAGCAGCTACTCCCGATGGCTCGATTGACTTACCTCCTCATTCGTTTGTTTTTCTTTGGGCTGGTTGTTATGTACGAGGCTTTTTTTTGAATATCTAATCCTGAGCCTGGGCTCATCTGCACCCGGTCAAGAAATAATTCATAAAAAATTAAAAAAAATCATTTTTTTGTGCATGATAGATAATTTGGTGCGTGAGGTGCGCTCCAAATTTCAGAACATTTGGACATTGCAACAGCTCTCAGAAAAAAGACAAATTGGGTCAGAACAGTATACAAAAAGTAAACCATTTAACAGACCCCAAATTTGTCTTTTTTGCCGGGAGCTACTCAGATGTCCAAATGATTTGAAATTTGGACCGGACATTGATACGTCTCCTACGAATCTATAATTTTTCATTGTTTCATGCTGTTATATTATCATTCTTGGATATTTTACAATCATTTTAGTAATTTTATATCATTTTTTGGTACTAACCTATTGACATAGTGCCCAGTGCCAGTTGCTGTTTTCTACGTGTTTTTTACATCGCATGAAATCAATATCAAACGAAGTCCAAATGCAACGCAACTCCTGGAGGATTTTTTTTGGACCAGAAGAAAGGCAATGGGCCAAGGGCCCTGGGGGGTTGTGCCCACCTCGGGTGCCCCCCGAACCGCCTCTTTCCTCTATA
Source organism: Triticum dicoccoides (assembly GCF_002162155.2). Taxonomy (NCBI): domain Eukaryota; kingdom Viridiplantae; phylum Streptophyta; class Magnoliopsida; order Poales; family Poaceae; genus Triticum; species Triticum dicoccoides. Next base: position 457,002,782 of record NC_041391.1, read on the forward strand.
AATACTCAAATATTCCAGAAATCCTAGGTGAGTCGACGAAATATTGATCCAGCCGCCGCAGAGTCCAGAACCACCTAGATCCAATATAGACACCCTCATGGAGGGGTTCACCACTTTCATTGGTGCCTCTCCTATGATGCGTGAGTAGTTCTTTGTAGACCTACGGGTCCGTAGTTAGTAACTAGATGGCTTCCTCTCTCTCTCTCTCTCTCTCTCTCTCTTGATTATCAATACAATGGTCTCTTGGAGATCCATATGATGTAAGTCTATTGGCGGTGTGTTTGTTGAGATCCGATGAACTTTGAGTTTATGATCAGATCTATGTTTTTATCCATGAAATTTATTTGAGTCTTCTTTGATCTCTTATATGCATGATTGCTTATAGCCTCGTATTTCTTCTCCGATATTTGAGTTTTGTTTGGCCAACTTGATCTATTTATCTTGCAATGGGAAGAGGTGCTTTGTAGTGGATTCGATCTTACGGTGCTTGATCTGAGTGACGGAAAGGCAACCGACACGTATGTATCGTTGCTACTAAGGATAACAAGATGAGATCTATATCTGCCGCGGTAGATAAACGGATCTCTTCTACATCATGTCATCGTTCTTATTGCATTACTTCGTTTTCTCATTAACTTAATACACTAGATGCATGCTGGATAGCGGTCGATGTGTGGAGTAATAGTAGTAGATGCAGGCAGGAGTCGGTCTACTAATCTTAGACGTGATGCCTATATAATGATCATTGTCTAGATACCGTCATGATTATTTGAAGTTCTATCAATTGCCCAACAGTAACTGTTTTCCCACCGTTTGGTATTTTTTCGAGAGAAGCCACTAGTGAAACCTACGGCCCCTGGGTCTCTTTTCATCATATTTGGTTTTGCGATCTATTTTCTCTTGCATTTATTTTCAGATCTATTAAACCAAAAATACAAAAATACCTTGCTGCAATTTATTTGTTCCTCGATCTATTTATCCTATCTACTATTTTTTACCTCACGTTATTTGCCTACTTGAGGCGCCGTACCCAAAAGGGATTGACAACACGTTTAACACGTCGGGTTGTGAGTATTTGTTATTTGCGTGCTGGTGTTATTTACGTGGTGTCAGGAGGTTCTCCTACTAGTTCGTTAACCTTGGTCTCATCACTGAGGAAAATACCTACCGTCGCTATACTGCATCATCCCTTCCTATTTGGGGAAATACCGGTGTAGTTTTAGCAGACATCAACTAGGTTCCTAATCACAAATCTTATGTCCTCGTAATTTACATTATTTGCCATGTGCCTCTCGCTTTCCTATCCCCCACTTCACAAAAATTTGCTGTTTTATTCGCCCTCTTTTTCATTCACCGTTTTCTCGTCAGATCTGGTTTTCATGCGAAATCTTGTTTATCACTTTTTTGTCGTTATGGATTTCTCTTCTTCTATTGCATGCACCCCCAAGAACGAGGTTCTCAACTTTAAACAAAGGGAAGGATAAAGTTTAAAAGATGCTTGGTATAGGATTTGCAATGCTCATAATAGATCTATCCGCAAGCAATCTACCGTTGTCCTTCTTCGTTGCTTTTATGTGGGCATTACCACTTCGTATAGATTCATCCTTGATACGGTTACCGGTGGAATTTTTTGATGTGTCTTACTCTTGATGCTTTTAATGCTTTGGGAAATTTAATGGGTTCACCACCACTCGTGATCAATGAAACAATATTGACTCTCAAGCATGTTATGGAAAGACTAGATGCTATTGAAAAGAAAATGCTTACCGTAGAAAATATTGAAAATTTGGATAGAAAAATGCAAAGTTATGCTACTAAAGTTGGGTCAAAAGAGGGAGACGTTTTCAAGTTGCTAAAAGAAAAAGGAACTATAATTCATGAAAGAATTGAAGAAAGTCCGTCTAGGATTGATAAACTAGAAGAAATTTTTTCTAATCTAGGTATGGCTTTTGCTTCCGCTAAAACTGCCGTGAAAATTAGCAAGACTACTCAAGTCACTAAAAACAAAGGATCGACTTCTAGCAGTATTGTCACAAAGAATCTATATGCAAAATCCTTGAAAATTCCCAAGTGCTCGATCAAGGAAGTGGATGAAGATGATAAAACTTAGATCCTGCGCGTTATGCCTAGCTAGGGGTGTAAAACGATAGCGCTCGTTGGGAGGCAACCCAATGAATAAAATTTATTTGCTTTTTGCTTTCTGTTGTTGAGTGTTAGCACAATTATGCTACTGTTATGATTGTGTTTTTTGTGTTTTAATTAGTGTTTGTGCCAAGCAATGCCTTTGGGAAGACATGGGTGAAAGTTTAATTGATCTTGCTGAAAAATAGAAACTTTTGCGCTCACGAGATTCGTTGCCTTTTTTTACAGAAGAGTGATTTTAAGTTGGTTTTTTTGCAGAGGATTAATAGACAAATTCCTCACGTCCACCAATTTATTTCATAATTTTCGGAGTTACACAAGTATTTGAAATTTTCAGATTGCTACAGACTGTTGTGTTTTTGACAGATTCTGTTTTCTTTGCGTTGTGTGCTTGTTTTGATGATTCTATGGTTTTCTTTTATGAGTTTTTGCCATAGAAAAGTTGGAATACAGTAGATATAATTCAAAAACAAAATAATAATAGGTTTGCTACAATACTTATAGTAGTGGTTTGGTTTCTTATACTAACGGATCTCACGAAGGTTTTGTTTTGAGTTTTGTGTGATTGAAGTTTTCAAGTTTGGGTTATCTTACGATGGATGAAGGAATAAGGATAAGAAAAAGGCTAAGCTTGAGGATGCCCGAGGCACCCCAAGATAATATTCAAAGAAGTAGCAAGCAACTAAGCTTGGGGATTCCCCCGAGTGGCATCCCCGCTTTCTTCTAATGACCATCGGTATTTTACTTGAAATTATATTTTTATTCGTCATATGATATGAGTTTTGCTTGGAGCGTCTTGTATGATATGAGTCTTTGCTTTCTTTGCTTCGTGTTTTAAGTGTTGAATCCTTGCTGGACACACCCTTTTTAGAGAGCCAAAAATTATGCTATGCTTGCTCCTATGCTTCACTTAAATTTTTAGAGCCATGGACTTGCTCTAGTACTTCACTTATATCTTTTTGAGCACGGTGTGCTTTGTTAATTTTGAAGAAATGCTCTCATGCTTCACTTAGATTTCTTTGGGAGTTAGTAAAATTTTAAGAAATTCTCTCTTGCTTCACTTAGATTATTTTGGGAGAAAGAAAAAAAAACTATGCTCATGATCTTCACTTATATTTGTTTGAGCTTATCAAAAGCAACACATTAAAATAGTGCCAAAGTGATAGATATCCAAGGAGGATATAATAAAAACTTTCATGAAGATGCTTGGACAAAATAAACTTGACTCTTAATAATGGTAATGGTTTTGAGATATGACGATATGATATGTGAGTCATGTTGATGAGTAATTGTGCTTTAGTAAGAATACTGATGTTAAGGTTTGTGATTCTCTATGCAAGCACGAAAGTCAATAGTTATGCAATGAAATTTATATCCTACTTATGGTGCATTATTCGGTGTTACTTATGCTTAATGCTTGGGTACGATATGTTTCGCTTTTTGGTTGGTCGCTTCTCAATCTTTTTGCTAGCCTTCATTTTGCACTAAGTATGATCACTACTTGTGCATCCAAAACCCTTTAAATCAGTTTTGCCATATGAGTCCACTATAGCTACCTATATGCGGTATTTCCATGCCGTTCTAAGCAAATTTGCATGTGCCATCTCTAATGTTCAAATAAATTTCTCTTTTGTTTGCTCTATTACTAGCGAGACGGTAAAGGGTAGCCAATATTTTCCATGCTAGATGTGTTATTCTCACGATGAGTGTTTATTCACTTGTCATTGCACGAGAGTATGGCAAAGGTACTAGGGATGCCCAGCCCCGAAATTAATAAATGAATTTACTTTATGTTGTCAAATAATAAATTCCTTGGAAAGTGTTGGTATGGAGGGCACCCGTGGATACGGTTAGCCATGGAAAGTGAAAGTTATGGTGGAAAAAGGAATAAACTTTATTTTCTGTTTAGGAACCACCTATTATGTATCTAGCATGGAAAGTGTTGGGATTCTCCAAGTCGTTTTCATTGTTAGGAAAAGTATGCCTCTCAAAAATATTTTTATCTCTCAATTTAAGCTATGAGCTCTGGCACCTCTACAAATCCCTACTTCCCTCCCCGAAGGGCCTTTCTTTTACTTATGCAATTTTTATTTTGAATTTGAGTCTCCATCTTCTCTTATAAAGCACCAACTAAGGGGCACTATGATCGTATTTGAGCATTGGGTGTAGCTAATATTCGAGTGTGTTTCATGAATGGATCAATGTTTGAGCATGACGGGCTAGGGATAACTTGCTTTAGTGTTGATATTTTGAAAGGCATGGTTGCTTGTTGGTATGCTTGAGTATTAAAGTCTTCATGTCAAAACTAGACTATTGCTTTGAATCATATAAAAGTCCATATGTCCATGCTATAAAGAAAAGAATGTGATGAACATGTTAGGCAGCATTCCACATCAAAAATTCTGTTTTTATCATTTACCTACTCGAGGACGAGCAGGAATTAAGCTTGGGGATGCTGATACGTCTCCAACATATCTATAATTTTTTATTGTTCCATGCTGTTATATTATTATTCTTAGATGTTTTACAATCATTTTATAGTCATTTTATATCATTTTTTGGTACTAACCTATTGACATAGTGCCCAATGCCAGTTGTTGTTTTTTGTATGTATTTTACATAGCAGGAAATCAATATCAAACAGAGTCCAAATACAGCGCAACTCTTAGAGGATTTTTGTTGGGCCAGAAGGAAGACAATGGGCCAAGGAAGCACCTGAGGGGCTGCTCGAGGTGGGAAGCACCCACCAGGAGGCCCAGGCGCGCCCTGGGGGTTGTGCCCACCTTAGGTGCCCCCGAACCGCCTCTTTGTTATATAAATACCCAAATATTCCAGAAACCCTAGGGGAGTCGAGAAATATTTATCCAGCCGCCGCAGAGTCCAGAACCACCAAGATCTAATCTAGACACCGTCATGGAGGGTTCACCACTTCCATTGGTGCCTCTCCTATGATGCGTGAGTAGTTCTTTGTAGACCTACAGGTCCATAGTTATTAGCTATATGGCTTCCTCTCTCTCTCTCTCTTGATTATCAATACAATGGTCTCTTGGAGATCCATATGATGTAAGTCTTTTGGCGGTGTGTTTGTTGGGATCCGATGAACTTTGAGTTTATGATCAGATCTATGTTTCTATTCATGAAAGTTATTTGGGTCTTCTTTGATCTCTTATATGCATGATTGCTTATAGCTTCGTATTACTTCCCCGATATTTGGGTTTTGTTTGGCCAACTTGATTTATTTATCTTGCAATCGGAAAAGGTGCTTTGTAGTTGGTTCGATCTTATGGTGCTTCATCCCAGTGATAGAAAGGGAACCGACATGTATGTATTGCTGCTACTAAGGATAACAAGATGAGATCTATATCTACCGCAATAGATAAACGGATCTCGTCTACATCATGTCATCATTCTTATTGCATTACTCTATTTTCTCATGAACTTAATACACTAGATGCATGCTGGATAGCGGTTGATGTGTGGAGTAATAGTAGTAGATGCAGATAGGAGTCGGTCTACTAATCTTGGACATGATGTCTGTATAATGATCATTGCCTAGATATCGTCATGATTATTTGAAGTTTTATCAATTGCCCAACAGTAATTGTTTTCCCACCGTTTGCTATTTTTCTCGAGAGAAGCCACTAGTGAAACCTACGGGCCCCGGGTCTTTTTTCATCATATTTGCCTTTGCGATCTATTTTCTCTTGCATTTATTTTCATATCTATTAAACCAAAAATACAAAAATACCTTGCTGCAATTTATTTGTTCTGCGATCTATTTATCCTTGTTGGGGAACGTAGCAGAAATTCAAAATTTTCCTACGCGTCACCAAGATCTATCTATGGAGAAACCAGCTACGAGTAGAAGGAGAGTGCATCTACATACCCTTGTAGATCGCTAAGCGGAAGCGTTCAAGTGAACGGGGTTGATGGAGTCGTACTCGTCGTGATTCAGATCACCGATGATCCTAGTGCCGAACGGACGGCACCTCCGCGTTCAACACACGTACAGCTCGACGATGTCTCCCACGCCTTGATCCAGCAAGGAGAGAGGGAGAGGTTGAGGAAGACTCCATCCAGCAGCAGCACAATGGCGTGGTGGTGATGGAGGAGCGTGGCAATCCTGCAGGGCTTCGCCGAGCACCTACGGGAGAGGAGATGTGTCACGGGAGGGAGAGGGAGGCAACCAAAGGCCTTAGGTCTGATTGCTCCTCCTTTTCCCCACTATATATAGGGCCAAGGGAGAGGGGGAGGGCGCAGCCTTGCCCCTTCCTCCAAGGAAGGGTGCGGCTAAGGGTGGGGAGGAGTCCATCCTCCCCAAGGCACCTCGGAGGTGCCTTCCCCCTTTAGGACTCTCCCCTTTTTCTCTTATCTTGGCGCATGGGCCTCTAGGGGCTGGTGCCCTTGGCCCATGTAGGCCAAGGCGCACCCCCTACAGCCCATGTGGTCCCCCGGGGCAGGTGGCCCCACCCGGTGGGCCCCCGGGACCCTTCCGGTGGTCCCGGTACAATACCGATGACCCCGAAACTTGTCCCGATGGCCGAAACAGGACTTCCTATATATAAATCTTTACCTCCGGACCATTCGGGAACTCCTCGTGATGTCCGGGATCTCATCCGAGACTCCGAACAACATTCGGTAACCACATACAAGCTTCCTTTATAACCCTAGCGTCATCGAACCTTAAGTGTGTAGACCCTACGGGTTCGGGAGACATGCAAACATGACCGAGACGTTCTCCGGTCAATAACCAACAGCGGGATCTGGATACCCATGTTGGCTCCCACATGTTCCATGATGATCTCATCGGATGAACCACGATGTCAAGGACTCAATCGATCCCGTATACAATTCCCTTTGTCTAGCGGTATGGTACTTGCCCGAGATTCGATCGTCGGTATACCGATACCTTGTTCAATCTCGTACCGGCAAGTCTCTTTACTCGTTCCGTAACACATCATCCCGTGATCAACCCCTTGGTCACATTGTGCACATTATGATGATGTCCTACCGAGTGGGCCCAGAGATACCTCTCCATTTACACGGAGTGACAAAATCCCAATCTCGATTCGTGCCAACCCAACAGACACTTTCAGAGATACCCGTAGTGTACCTTTATAGCCACCCAGTTACGTTGTGACGTTTGGCACACCCAAAGCACTCCTACGGTATCCGGGAGTTGCACAATCTCATGGCCTAAGGAAATGATACTTGACATTAGAAAAGCTTTAGCATACGAACTACATGATCTTGTGCTAGGCTTAGGATTGGGTCTTGTCCATCACATCATTCTCCTAATGATGTGATCCCGTTATCAACGACATCCAATGTCCATGGTCAGGAAACCGTAACCATCTATTGATTAACGAGCTAGTCAACTAGAGGCTTACTAGGGACATGGTGTGGTCTATGTATTCACACGTGTATTACGATTTCCGGATAATACAGTTATAGCATGAATAAAAGACAATTATCATGAACAAGGAAATATAATAATAATACTTTTATTATTGCCTCTAGGGCATATTTCCAACAGTCTCCCACTTGCACTAGAGTCAATAATCTAGTTCACATCGCCATGTGATTAACACTCACAGGTCACATCGCCATGTGACTAACACCCAAGAGTTTACGAGAGTCAGTAGTGTAGTTCACATCACTATGTGATTAACACTCAATGAGTTTTATGTTTGATCATGTTGCTTGTGAGAGATGTTTTAGTCAACGGGTCTGAACCTTTCAGATCCGTGTGTGCTTTACAAATCTCTATGTCATCTCCTAGATGCAGCTACCACGCTCTATTTGGAGCTATTCCAAACAACTGTTCTTCTTGGAGCTATTCTAAATTATTGCTCCATTATATGTATCCGGTCTCTCTACTCAGAGCTATCCGGATAGGTGTTAAGCTTGCATCGTCGTAACCTTTACGACGAACTCTTTCACCACCTCCATAATCGAGAAAATTCCTTAGTCCACTAGTTACTAAGGATAACTTTGACCGTTGTCCTGTGAGCCATTCTTGGATCACTCTTGTACCCCTTGACTGACTCATGGCAAGTCATACTTCAGGTGCGGTACATAGCATAGCATACTGAAGAGCCTACGTCTTAAGCATAGGGGACGACCTTCGTCCTTTCTCTCTATTCTGCCGTGGTCGAGCTTTAAGTCTTAACTTCGTACCTTACAACTCAAGCAAGAACTCCTTCTTTGACTGGTCCATCTTGAACACCTTCAAGATCATGTCAAGGTATGTGCTCATTTGAAAGTATTATTAAGCATTTTGATCTATCCTTGTAGATCTTGATGCTCAATGTTCAAGTAGCTTAATCCAGGCTTTCCATTGAAAAACACTTTCAAAATAACCCTATATGCTTTCCAGAAATTCTACATCATTTCTGATCATCAATATGTCAACAACATATACTCATCAGAAATTCTATAGTGCTCCCACTCACTTCTTTGGAAATACAAGTTTCTCATAAACTTTGTACAAACCCAAAATCTTTGATCATCTCATCAAAGCGCACATTCCAACTCCGAGATGCTTACTCCAGTCCTTAGAAGGATTGCTGGAGCTTTGCATACTTATTAGCATCTTTCGGGATTGACAAAACCTTCCGGTTGTATCACATACAACCTTTCCTCAAGAAAATCATCGAGGAAACAATGTTTTGACATCCTATCTGCAAGATTTCATAAATAATGCAGTAATCGCTAATATAATTCCAACAGACTCTTAGCATCGCTACGAGTGAGAAAATCTCATCGTAGTCAACTCCTTGAACTTGTCGGAAAACATCTTAACGACAAGTCGAGCTTTCTTAATGGTGACTTTTACCATCATTGTCCGTCTTCCTTTTGAAATCCATCTGTACTCAACAGCCTTACGACCATCGAGTTGTTCTGCCAAAGTCTACACTTTGTTTTCATACATGGATCCTATCTCGGATTTTATGGCTTCTAACCATTCGTCGGAATTTGGGCCCACCATCGCTTCTCCATAGCTCGTAGGTTCATTGTTGTCTAGCAACATGACCTTCAAGACAGGATTACTGTACCACTCTGAAGTAGTACGTATCCTTGTCACCCTACGAGGTTCGGTAGTGACTTGATCCGAAACTTCATGATCACTATCATAAGCTTCCACTTCAATTGGTGTAGGTGCCACAGGAACAACTTCCTGTGCCCTGCTACACACTAGTTGAAGTGATGGTTCAATAACCTCATCAAGTCTCCACCATCCTCCCACTCAACTTTTCGAGAGAAACCTTTCCTCAAGAAAGGACCCAATTCTAGAAACAATTCATATTGCCTTCGGATCTGAATTAGGAGGTATACCCAACTGTTTTGGGTGTCCTATGAAGATGTACTTTATCCGCTTTGGGTTCGAGCTTAATCCTGAAACTTTTTCACATAAGCGTCGCAGCCCCAAACTTTTAAGAAACGACAACTTAGGTTTCTCTAAACCATAATTCATACGGTGTCATCTCATCGGAATTACGTGGTGCCCTATTTAAAGTGAATGTGGTTGTCTCTAATGCCTAACCCATGAACAATAGTGGTAATTCGATAAGAGACATCATGGTATGCATCATATCCAATAAGGTGCAACTATGACGTTTGGACACACCATCACACTATGGTGTTCCAGGCTGTATCAGTTGTGAAACAATTTCCACAATGTCTTAATTCTGTGCCAAACTCGTGATTCAGATATTCATCTCTATGATCATATCATAGATCTTTTATCCTCTTGTCACGACGATCTTTCAACTTCACACTGAAATTACTTGAACCTTTCAATAATTCAGACTCGTGATTCATCAAGTAAATATACTCAACATCTACTCGAATCATCTGTGAAGTAAGAACATAACGATATTCACTGCATGCCTCAGCACTCATTGGACTGCACACATCAAAATGTGTTACTTCCAACAAGTTGCTATCTTGTTCCATCTTACTGAAAACGAGGCTTTTCAGTCATCTTGCCCATGTGGTATGATTTGCATATCTCAAGTGATTCATAATCAAGTGAGTCCAAACGATCCATCTGCATGGAGTTTCTTCATGCGTATACACCAATAGACATGGTTCGCATGTCTCAAACTTTTCCAAAACGAGTGAGCCCAAAGATCCATCAATATGGAGCTTCTTCATGCGTTTTATACCGATATGACTTACGTGGCAGTGCCACAAGTAGGTGGTACTATCAATACTATCTTTTGGCATGAAAATGTGTATCACTACGATCGAGATTCAATAAACCATTCATTTTAGGTGTAAGACCATTGAAGGTATTATTCAAATGAACAGAGTAACCATTATTCTTCTTAAATGAATAACCGTATTGCGATAGACGTAATCCAATCATGTATATGCTCAACGCAAACACCAAATAACAATTATTTAGGTTTAACACCAATCTCTTTGGTAGAGGGAGCGTGCGATGCTTGATCATATCAAGCTTGGAAAAACTTCCAACACATATCGTCAGCTCACCTTTAGCTAGTCTCCGTTTATTCCGTAGGCTTTTGTTTCGAGTTACTAACACTTAGCAACCGAACCGGTATCTAATACCCTGGTGCTACTAGGAGTACTAGCAAAGTACACATTAACACAATGTATATCCAATATACTTCTATCGACCTTGCCAGCCTTCTTATCTACCAAGTATCTAGGGTAATTCTGCTCTAGTGGTTGTTCCCCTTATTGCAGAAGCACTTAGTCTCGGGTTTGGGTTTTACCTTGGGTTTCTTCACTAGAGCAGCAGCTGATTTGCCGTTTCATGAAGTATCCCTTCTTGCCCTTGCCCTTTTTGAAACTAGTGGTTTCACCAACCATCAACAATTGATGCTCCTTCTTGATTTCTACTTTCGCGGTGTCAAACATCACGAATACCTCAAGGATCATCATATCTATCCCTGATATGTTATAGTTCATCACGAAGCTCTAACAGCTTGGTGGCAATGACTTTGGAGAACCATCACTGTCTTATCTGGAAGATCAACTCCCACTCGATTCAAATGATTGTTGTACTCAGACAATCTGAGCACAAGCTCAACAATTGAGCTTTTCTCCTTAGTTTGCAGGTTAAGAAAGTCATCGGAGGTCTTATACCTCTTGACATGGGCACGAGCCTGAAATCCCAATTTCAGCCCTCAAAACATCTCATATGTTCCGCGATGTTTCGAAAACGTCTTTGGTGCCTCTACTTAAACCATTTAACTGAACTATCACGTAGTTATCAAAACGTGTATGTTCGATGTTCGAAACATCCACAAACGACGTTTGGGGTTCAGCACACTGAGAAGTGCATTAAGGACATAAGCTTTCTACTGTCCGCATAATTGCTACTGTCAACTTTCAACTATATTTTCTCTAGGAACATAACTAAAACAGTAGAACTATAGCGTGAACTACGACATAATTTGCAAAAGGTTTTTTGACTATGTTCAGGATAATTAAGTTCATCTTATGAACTCCCACTTAGATAGACATCCCTCTGGTCATCTAAGTGATCACATGATCCGAGTCAACTAGGCCGTGTCCGATCATCACGTGAGACGGACTAGTCATCATCGGTGAACATCTTCATGTTGATCGTATCTGCTATACGACTCATGCTCGACCTTTCGGTCTCCGTGTTCCGAGGCCATGTCTGTACATGCTAGGCTCGTCAAGTTAACCCTAAGTGTTTTCGCTGTGTAAAACTGTCTTACACCCGTTGTATGTGAACGTAAGAATCCATCACACCCGATCATCACGTGGTGCTTAGAAGCGACGAACTGTAGCAACGGTGCACAGTTAGGGGAGAACACTTCTTGAAATTTTGTAAGGGATCATCTTATTTACTACCGTCGTTCTAAGCAAATAAGATGTATAAACATGATAAACATCACATGCAATCAAATAGTGACATGATATGGCCATCATCACTTTGCTCCTTTTGATCTCCATCTTCGGGGCTCCATGATCATCATCGTCACCGGCATGACACCATGATCTCCATCATCATGATCTCCATCATCGTGTCTTCATGAAGTTGTCACGCCAACGACTACTTCTACTTCTATGACTAACGCGTTTAGCAATAAAGTAAAGTAGTTTACATGGCGTTCTTCAATGACACGCAGGTCATACAATAAATAAAGACAACTCCTATGGCTCCTGCCGGTTGTCATACTCATCGACATGCAAGTCGTGATTCCTATTACAAGAACATGATCAATCTCATACATCACATATATTCATCACATTCTTGTTGGCCATATCACATCACAAAGCATACCCTGCAAAAACAAGTTAGACGTCCTCTAATTGTTGTTTGCATGTTTTACGTGGCTGCTATGGGTTTCTAGCAAGAACGTTTCTTACCTACGCAAAACCACAACGTGATATGTCAATTGCTATTTACCCTTCATAAGGACCCTTTTCATCGAATCCGTTCCGACTAAAGTGGGAGAGACTGGCACCCGCTAGCCACCTTATGCACCAAGTGCATGTCAATCGGTGGAACCTGTCTCACGTAAGAGTACGTGTAAGGTCGGTCCGGGCCGCTTCATCCCACAATACCGTCGAAACAAGATTGGACTAGTAACGGTAAGCATATTGAAAAACATCAACGCCCACAACTACTTTGTGTTCTACTCGTGCAAAGAATCTACGCAATAGACCTAGCTCATGATGCCACTGTTGGGGAACGTAGCAGAAATTCAAAATTTTCCTACGCGTCACCAAGATCTATCTATGGAGAAACCAGCTACGAGTAGAAGGAGAGTGCATCTACATACCCTTGTAGATCGCTAAGCGGAAGCGTTCAAGTGAACGGGGTTGATGGAGTCGTACTCGTCGTGATTCAGATCACCGATGATCCTAGTGCCGAACGGACGGCACCTCCGCGTTCAACACACGTACAGCTCGACGATGTCTCCCACGCCTTGATCCAGCAAGGAGAGAGGGAGAGGTTGAGGAAGACTCCATCCAGCAGCAGCACAACGGCGTGGTGGTGATGGAGGAGCGTGGCAATCCTGCAGGGCTTCGCCGAGCACCTACGGGAGAGGAGATGTGTCACGGGAGGGAGAGGGAGGCAACCAAAGGCCTTAGGTCTGATTGCTCCTCCTTTTCCCCACTATATATAGGGCCAAGGGAGAGGGGGAGGGCGCAGCCTTGCCCCTTCCTCCAAGGAAGGGTGCGGCTAAGGGTGGGGAGGAGTCCATCCTCCCCAAGGCACCTCGGAGGTGCCTTCCCCCTTTAGGACTCTCCCCTTTTTCTCTTATCTTGGCGCATGGGCCTCTAGGGGCTGGTGCCCTTGGCCCATGTAGGCCAAGGCGCACCCCCTACAGCCCATGTGGTCCCCCGGGGCAGGTGGCCCCACCCGGTGGGCCCCCGGGACCCTTCCGGTGGTCCCGGTACAATACCGATGACCCCGAAACTTGTCCCGATGGCCGAAACAGGACTTCCTATATATAAATCTTTACCTCCGGACCATTCGGGAACTCCTCGTGACGTCCGGGATCTCATCCGAGACTCCGAACAACATTCGGTAACCACATACAAGCTTCCTTTATAACCCTAGCGTCATCGAACCTTAAGTGTGTAGACCCTACGGGTTCGGGAGACATGCAAACATGACCGAGACGTTCTCCGGTCAATAACCAACAGCGGGATCTGGATACCCATGTTGGCTCCCACATGTTCCATGATGATCTCATCGGATGAACCACGATGTCAAGGACTCAATCGATCCCGTATACAATTCCCTTTGTCTAGCGGTATGGTACTTGCCCGAGATTCGATCGTCGGTATACCGATACCTTGTTCAATCTCGTTACCGGCAAGTCTCTTTACTCGTTCCGTAACACATCATCCCGTGATCAACCCCTTGGTCACATTGTGCACATTATGATGATGTCCTACCGAGTGGGCCCAGAGATACCTCTCCGTTTACACGGAGTGACAAAATCCCAATCTCGATTCGTACCAACCCAACAGACACTTTCAGAGATACCCGTAGTGTACCTTTATAGCCACCCAGTTACGTTGTGACGTTTGGCACACCCAAAGCACTCCTACGGTATCCGGGAGTTGCACAATCTCATGGTCTAAGGAAATGATACTTGACATTAGAAAAGCTTTAGCATACGAACTACATGATCTTGTGCTAGGCTTAGGATTGGGTCTTGTCCATCACATCATTCTCCTAATGATGTGATCCTGTTATCAACGACATCCAATGTCCATGGTCAGGAAACCGTAACCATCTATTGATCAACGAGCTAGTCAACTAGAGGCTTACTAGGGACATGGTGTTGTCTATGTATCCACACATGTATCTGAGTTTCCTATCAATACAATTCTAGCATGGATAATAAACGATTATCATGAACAAGGAAATATAATAATAATCAATTTATTATTGCCTCTAGGGCATATTTCCAACACGGGGCAGGTGGCCCCACCCGGTGGGCCCCCGGGACCCTTCCGGTGGTCCCGGTACAATACCGATGACCCCGAAACTTGTCCCGATGGCCGAAACAGGACTTCCTATATATAAATCTTTACCTCCGGACCATTCCGGAACTCCTCGTGACGTCCGGGATCTCATCCGGGACTCCGAACAACATTCGGTAACCACATACAAACTTCCTTTATAACCCTAGCGTCATCGAACCTTAAGTGTGTAGACCCTACGGGTTCGGGAGACATGTAGTCATGACCGAGATGTTCTCCGGTCAATAACCAACAGCGGGATCTGGATACCCATGTTGGCTCCCACATGTTCCACGATGATCTCATCGGATGAACCACGATGTCAAGGACTCAATCAATCCCGTATACAATTCCCTTTGTCTAGCGGTATGGTACTTGCCCGAGATTCGATCGTCGGTATACCGATACCTTGTTCAATCTCGTTACCGGCAAGTCTTTTTACTCGTTCCGTAACACATCATCCCGTGATCAACCCCTTGGTCACATTGTGCACATTATGATGATGTCCTACCGAGTGGGCCCAGAGATACCTCTCCGTTTACACGGAGTGACAAAATCCCAATCTCGATTCGTGCCAACCCAACAGACACTTTCAGAGATACCCGTAGTGTACCTTTATAGCCACCCAGTTACGTTGTGACGTTTGGCACACCCAAAGCACTCCTACGGTATCCGGGAGTTGCACAATCTCATGGTCTAAGGAAATGATACTTGACATTAGAAAATCTTTAGCATACGAACTACATGATCTTGTGCTAGGCTTAGGATTGGGTCTTGTCCATCACATCATTCTCCTAATGATGTGATCCCGTTATCAACGACATCCAATGTCCATGGTCAGGAAACCGTAACCATCTATTGATTAACGAGCTAGTCAACTAGAGGCTTACTAGGGACATGGTGTGGTCTATGTATTCACACGTGTATTACGATTTTCGGATAATACAGTTATAGCATGAATAAAAGACAATTATCATGAACAAGGAAATATAATAATAATACTTTTATTATTGCCTCTAGGGCATATTTCCAACAATCCTATCTACCACTTTTTACCTCATGTTATTTGCCTACTTGAGGCGTCGTACCCGAAAGGGATTGACAGCCCCTTTAACACGTCGGGTTGCGAGTATTTGTTATTTGTGTGCAGGTGTTATTTATGTGGTGTGAGGAGGTTCTCCTACTGGTTCAATAACCTTGGTCTCATCACTGAGGGAAATACCTACCGTCGCTATACTCCATCATCACTTCCTCTTTGGGGAAATACCGACGTAGTTCTAGTAGACATCAGACATCACGCACCAAATTATCTACCATGGCAAAAAAATTGGATATTTTTGAATTTTTCTAGTATTTGTTCTGTTTTTTTATTCAGCACAGGAGCAGATGCTCCTGGGAGCCAAATCGCCTCACTCGCTTTTTTTCTCTTTCTTTTTGGGAAACACTTCCTATCTACAGTATGATACTAGACCATCTTCAGCCCACCCGACAATCGTCGATTCTATTAGAATTGCACGGTTGCAGATATGCCTGATCCCGATGGAAGAGGAGCTAATCACCCACGTAATAACTACCTTCCTAAATCACTCGCCGTTATCTCGTCTTCCTTTCTCACCTCACCACGCAGGGAAGCTTCCCCGTCGTGGCCGCCAACCGCACCACCCCGGCCTCCCCGATCTCTGCGATCACCTGCTGCCTCCTTCTTACCTCTAGTGAAACAACACATCAACCTCATCATGTTCTCCAGATCTGTTCGCCTGCTACATGCTGCCTGCCGACTCCCAGATCCGTTTCCCCTGATCCTCCCCACCCCATTGCGCTCTCCACTTATGCAACCTCCAGAAATCTCTCAAGCAGGCGTGCCATCTCGATCTTGATTCGGTGCTTCACCAATCATCGGATGAATCGGCTGCCAAAGTCGGAACCAACGCGGGAGAACCTGCAGCGGCTTCCTGCATTTTATAAGTGAATTCCTGTAAGTTGTTCACTGCCAATAGCCCCCGATTGATAGCAGTTGCTACATTGCAATTTTGTTTGTAATTCATTGCTTGCCGGGTACTCTTTGGTGTTTATGTTCTCTGTCTGCCTAGTATGATTATGTTCAGGTATTAAGGGTTATGAATCGTCAAAAAAATGTAATTGGAATATTTACATCATTTAATGACCAATAGATATGTAGGCAGACAATTGTGCTTATTTCCTAGTTTCAGACATCAATGCCTCAAATTAAGATAAAAATTGTCGACAAAACAATCTTTCATTGCTTCCTGTATATAGAGCATGCATAAATATGCTCGACAGTTGGCAACAAATTCCTCTTTCAAAATTTTATCCTTCTAACTAACACTAATATGGCACCCATTGTACTGTTTTCTCGCTTCTTACCTGGATGCTTCGATATTGTAATTTATTTTGGTCGGACTAGAACAATACTTCCATGTTCAATAAATTTCAGTTTTGTGAAAGTTGGCGACACATAAACTGTATGCTAAACTGTGCTTCTGAATGTCAGTTTTTATGCTTTTGCCCAACACTAATAATGCACAATTTGCATTCGTTTCCAGCTTCATACCATTGTGCTTCTACATTGTACAGTGGGTTTAGTCCATATGCCTTCTGATACGTCTCCAATGTATCTACTTTTCCAAACACTTTTGCCCTTGTTTTGGACTCTAATTTGCATGATTTGAATTGAACTAACCCGGACTGACGCTGTTTTCAGCAGAACTGCCATGGTGTTATTTTTGTGCAGAAACAGAAGTTCTCGGAATGACCTGAAAATCCACGGAGATTACTTTTGGAAAATATAGAAAATACTAGTGAAAGAATCAAGGCCAGGGGGCCCACACCCTGTCCACGAGGGTGGGGGCGCGTCTCCTCCCCCTGGGCATGCCCCCTGCCTCGTGGCCCCCTGGATGTCCACCGACCTCAACTCCAACTCTATATATTTGCTTTCACGGAGAAAAAAATGGAGAGAAAGTTTCATCGCGTTTTACGATACGAGCCGCCGCCAAGCCCTAATATCTCTCGGGAGGGCTGATCTGGAGTCCATTCAGGGCTCCGGAGAGGGGGATTCGTCGTCGTCGTCATCATCAACCATCCTCCATCACCAATTTTCTGATGCTCACCGCCGTGCGTGAGTAATTCCATTGTAGGCTTGCTGGACGGTGATGGGTTGGATGAGATTTACCATGTAATCAAGTTAGTTTTGTTAGGGTTTGATCCCTAGTATCCACTATGTTCTGAGATTGATGTTGCTATGACTTTGCTATGCTTAATGCTTGTCACTAGGGCCCGAGTGCCATGATTTCATATCAAAACCTATTATGTTTTCATGAATATATGTGAGTTATTGATCCTATCTTGCAAGTCTATAGTCACCTATTATGTGTTATGATCCGACAACCCCGAAGTGACAATAATCGGGATACTTCTCGGTGATGACCATAGTTTGAGGAGTTCATGTGTTCACTATGTGTTAATGCTTTGGTCCGGTACTCTATTAAAAGGAGGCCTTAATATCCCTT